>NC_135315.1:75100381-75400381 GCF_048772815.1 Callospermophilus lateralis
ACACACACACACACACACACAATGGAAAATTAATCAGCCTTAAAAAAAAGTCAAATTAAGTCATTTGCCAGTAAATTGATGGAACTAGGGACTGTCAAGCTAAGAAAAATTTGTCAGTCCCAAGAAACAAAGGCCAAATATTTTCTTTTATATGAGTATGCTAATACACTATGAGGAATGGGGAGGGAAAAACAGAAGTTTATTGGAGTGGATAAAGGGGAATGAAGATAAGGGAACAGCATGAGAATAGGAAAGATATTAGAATGAATTTGACATAACTTTCTTATGTTTATATATGAATACATGACCTGTGAAATTCCATATTATGTACAACCACATAAATGAGACCTAATTAGAATAAGGTATATTCCATGTATGTATAATATCTCCAAATGTACTCTGCTGTAACATATATCTAAGAAGAAATAAAAAGGAGTAAAAGGACCTGGAGGAGGGACAGAAGGAGGAAATGGAAACACTGTGGAATGATATTGCTTATTTTTATAATAGATTTATATGTGAATGTATAACAATAAATCTCATTGCTCTGTAAAACTATAATGCATTAACAAAAATACAGAAAAGATTAAAAAGTGGATAGTGGCATATGAACCTAATTGACAAATCATACCTTTGTTGAATTCCCAATACCAAAAAAAATTAATTACATATATATGTATATATAAGTATGCACACACACATATACAAGTTACTGTAAAAATATATTTAAGTACAAAAATCCCATGAGATAATCAATAGATTCAGAACAGCCTGTTTACAACACTGAGCACTCATTCATATTTAAAACACCAGAGGAACTCATGATAGAAGGACATTTCTTCAAAATTGTAAAAGCTGTATGTGAGAAACAAAATGCCAACATCAAACTGAATTTAAAAAGTTGAATTTTTTTTCTAAAAATAAAAACAAAACAAGAAAGTAAACTTTCACCACTCCTTGAATCCCTAGCCAGAGTAAACAGGCAAGAGAAGAATCTAATGGCATACACATACGAAAGAAGAAGTCCTGTTGCCTCTGTGTACTGATGACATGAACATTTTACTTAGATGATTTAAAATGCTCCATCAGAAAATTTATAGTGTTTATAACAAATCTACTAAAGGAGATGATACAAGAACATAATACATGAATCAATTGCATTCCTATATTGCAAAAACAAACCTGCTTCAAAACAATTGGGGACAATATTTTATTCACAAAACCCTAAAAAATAAATACTTGGTAAAATATCTAACCTAGGAGATAAAAATCTTCAACAATGAAAATTATAAAATGGTAAATAGAAACAAGTTGAAGACAACCTTTAGAAGTGGAAATACTTCTAATGTTCTTGAATAAACAAAATTAGTATTATCTAAATGATCACACTACCTTAACCAGTGAACAGACTCAGTACAATCCCAATCAAAATATTAATGAAATCCTTCACAACACACAGACAAAACACATTTCTCAAATTCATTTTGACCCAGAAATGAAATAGAATAGCCAAATGTATTCTGAACCAAAAGAGTGATGCTGAGAGCTTCACAGTACCAGATATCCAATTATGTCACAGAGCTTTATATAAAAAACAGAATTATTTTGGCACCAAAACATACCTGAAGACCAATGAAATAGAAAATACAGACAGATCCACAAAGATTCAGTGCCTGATTTGCAACAAGGGGACCAAAAATATATATTGGAAAAAACAGAAATGTTTTTTACAAGTGCTGCTATAAAGACTGGTTATTCATATGTAGAAAAACATAAAACTTTATCTGTCTCACCTGCAAAAAAGCCAACTCTAAGGGGAACAAAGACCTAGGAATTAAACCAGAAACTCTACAGTTGCTTAAAGAAAATGTAGGTCCAACACTCCAACATATTGACAAAATTATCAACTTCCTTAACAAGATTGCTAAAGCACAAGAAATAAAACTAGGGGTAAATAAGTGAAATAAAATCAAATTTCAAAACTTCTGCACAACAAAGGAAACAAGAATGTAAACAGAGAGCCTACCAATATGAGAAAATATTTTTCATCTGAATCTCAGAAAATTAATGTACAGTGTAAAAAAAGATTTAAAAAATGAAACCCCCAATTACTAATTGGGCACAAAATCTAAACAAGACATTACTTAAAAGAAGAAATACAAGTGGCATATATATGTTCAACATCTCTAGGAATCAGGGAAATGCAAATCAAAACTACAAGGAAGACAAAGTCTGCTATTGTTGTGCCCTCACTCTTTCCCTATACTTCAATAAAGCTATTAGATTCAAAAAGAACTACATGGAGATTATATCTCACTCCACTCAAAATATCAATTATCAAGAGTAATGTGGGGGTATCCACATATCAGAGAGAACATTTAGGTGGAAAGGAAGAATAAAGCTTATTGGAATAGACATAGTAGGATAAAGGGAAAGAAGGAAATAGGAATAGGAAAAACAGTAGAATGAAATAAACATAACTTTCCTATGTTCTTATATGAATACACAACCTGTGTAACTCCACAGTTTATATAGCACAAGAATGGAAAATTATAGTCCATGTATGTATAATATGTCAAAATACACTTTGCTGAAAAGAATTTTTTTAAAAAAGAATAATATATGGGGAAATTTACACTAATGCAGTGTTGATAGGACTGCAAATTAGTACAGCCATCCTGTAAAACTCTATGAATATCCCTTTCAAAATTTGGAATACAACCAACATCTGACCCAGTTGTCCCATTTCTTGGTAAATATCCAAATGTCTGAAATCAGCATACTATAGAAACACAGGTACATCAGTGCTTATAGCAACACAATTCATAATAACCTAACTACAGCACCAGCTAGCATACTCATCAACAGACTAATGAATAAAGAATACCTGGTGTATATACACAATAAAGTTTTACTTAGTCATTAAGAATTAAATGATGGAACTATGTGGAAAATTGATAAAATGAGAACACAATTCTAAGTGAAATAAGCCACACTCAGAAAGCCAAGGGTAGAATGTGTCCCCTCATATGTGAATACTCATTGACCACATAATGAAAAAGGGGAGAATCCAACACAAATAGTAGAGATATCTGTGGAAGGGGTTATAGGGAAGGCAGGGAGGACAAACAGAGGGATGAACAGTAGAATGAAACAAACCAAACTCTCTTTGTAAATCTATGAATAAAGCAGGGTGAATTTAAATGTTGTGTATGTCTATAATGCACTAATTTAAAAATTTATAAATAAATAGAAGATACACCAAGGAGCCAGACTGATTGTTCTCCCTTTCACTCTTCCTCTATTTTTTCTTTTACTTTTATTTCTTCTCTTCCTTCTCATAAACAATGCACCCTCTGTTGTCTATAGATCAGCCCTATTTTGAAATTGCAAATCTGTGTCTTCCTGATATCTTCTTTTTCTTTCCTCTTAATTACCACTATTTTTAACTTCTCTTACAACTGGTTAGTTTGTAAAATGTCAGACCCCACCAATAATTCTCTAGAAGCAGTTAAAACACTGGAACTCATAGGTAATACCAATTATTTGAGTTTATGATGGACAAAATTCATGATTAACTACTATCTTTACTGATAGAAATTGTTTACCCTACAATTTCTCTTTATGGTGTCAATCAACATTGTAGATGTCATAATAGGAACTAAGTACTTAATTTAATCTTATGTGTTATATGCATAGGATTTTGCAGTTATTTGACTCCCCCTAATGTATGAGGCACTGGAAACCTACAGGATAAAAGCTGGTAGAGTAAAAACCCCACTGCTTCAGATCCATTTGTAGAGATGGGTAGGCACTTAAACAATAAAAAAGGAGAGAGAAAAATATCCAAAAAAACCCCAAATAATTTAACAATAGACTCCACTGATACTACAGTACAGGAAATATCAATATCATATAATATTATATATATATATTATATTTCATACAATATTATATATATTATATTTCATATAATATTATATATATTGTATATACACACACAAACATTTATGTGTGAATACTATATATATATATATATGTGTGTGTGTGTGTGTGTGTGTGTGTGTGTACACATATATATGCCTAATCTACCAAAAAAAAAACCAGAATTTTAAAAGCAGCTAGAAAAAATGACTGGTCATATTTAGAAGTAAACAAAAATGATTTCAGCTGATTTTTCAAGCCAGATCCTTAAAAACTAGGAGAGCTTAAAATAATATATACAAAACTCTGAAAGATAATGGATGCTATCAAAATTAATTTTAAAAAATAATTAAGAATTTTTTTTAGAAATGTTATCTCACTATTCATCTAAGTGAATCAATTTTCTTAAACAAATCTGTTGATTACTTTCTATTTGCCTCACAACTAAAAAAGTTTTAGGAATACAAGGTAAACTAAGAATATGCCCAAACTTTCAGGAATATGCAGATGTAAGAACAGGTACTTTTTGCCCAATCTGTAAATAATGTGTGACTAAATGGTATTGTTAGTTTTAACCCAAATTTTCCAAGAGCTGCACAAGGCCAATTGCCAGTTGGGAACTGGTAATTGCTGGTAGTATAGGTTCACATATTCAAATAAAAGTACTTAGCACTTACTCTGATCCTGACTTCTGTAGTGTTACCAATGAATTCTACTCTAAAACCTTTTGCTGAGCAATAATATGTCTCCTAGAGAAATATTGTAGTAAGTTTGTATAGAACATATTTTTAACATATTAAGATATATGTATGAACAAATTTAAACTTTATAAATATAGTGTTCTGAATTAATCAATTTTCATTTAGCTGAATAATCTTTTTTATACTTGAAAAAATATTTAACATTAGCATCAGTATATAAGAACATCCCCTAGCTAATTGTTGGTAATAGCTTCAATCATATAACAAAATCATATCTCTCCAGAATACACTTGAGGGTGGGGTATGTGACTTAGGTTGTAGAGCATTTACTAAGCATGGAACGCATGTTCAATTCCCACCACCACGTGTATCAAAGGATAATAAAATCTAAAACTAAATATTTTATATAGATATTGTAAATACCAGATAAATTTAAAAATAAGATGTATAATCATGCATAATAGCAGGAATGCATCTATTAAACAAAATATGAAGAAGACAACACTAAAAGTAATAGAGGCAAGTTAGGTATTGTACTATATTTAAATAAAAATAAAAAAATGTTAACCTGCCATTGAAATTTGTAATTGGAAAAATGTTTATATTTCTAAATTTTGAAATATATTTCTGATTTTACTGTGCATTTTTAGACAACTTTAAACAGTTTTTTTCCTATGTGAGAAATATGTATTTTTACACTTAAAATCACATATCATCTAGAAATTAAAAAGAACACAATTTGTGTATCAACATAGTCCTATAGATTTTTTAATAAAAACAGTTATTATGGTTCATGTTATCAATATTTATTTTGCAATTTTACTCCCTGTATCATTCTAACTTTCTTAAGGAATTAGAAAAACAACTCCTAACTTCATGGGATTTAATAGAGTAAAATTACATGTAAGCATCCAATGAATCTTCAAATAAAATTCTTGTTAACATTAAAAATTATTATATTATTCCCTTGTTAGAACTTTTTAGACAAAATTAGTATTTTTCCTCTCTGCTTAATGTAAAATATTTTGCAACTTTCTTGTTCCACATTTTCAGCAATATTGTTTCTATCTTTGCATACTATTAATATAATTTGTATGAAAAATCATTTCTTTTTCCATCTAAAATAAATAAATAATGAGGCTTGAATAAAATTTTAAAATTTCTTAACTAATAAACAAAATGTCTTTTAAATTATTTTTGAATTTTTCAGTTTTTTTTAATTTGTGCTTTCAATGTAAGATTATTGCATAAAGAAAATAAAGCTAACTCAAAACCCACTGAAAAAAAGAAGATCATTATTATCATCATAATTATAATCATCATTATTATTCTTACCAGAGAGAAGAGATCACTGGCCAAAAATGTTAATACTTCAGAAGAGTCATAGAATGAGGAGGAGTAAGGGTATACTCAAATTCAAGAAGCTCAAAGAACAATAATTAAGATAAATCCACAAAGGACCCACAGTAAGGGAAGCATATCCACTCTTCCTCCTAATTGTAACTACCAAATTGTAACTACCAAAATTTAAAAATCAAGATTTTTGATGGGCTGTGGCTGTGGCTCACCAGTAGCACACTTAGATGGCATGTCTGACGAAGTGGGTTCAATTCTCAGCACCTCCTATAAATAAATAAATAAATAAAAGTCTGTTCAATTTTCAGCACCACATATAAATAAATAAGTAAAGTCTATTTATAAATAAAAAATAACTAAATAAATAAATTAAATGAAAATAAAGAATTCTGAACACAAGAACTGAAGAGTGATTTATCATTTATAATGGAGCTTCCAGAAAATCATCAGAAGATTTTTTGGAAGAAAAATTTAGGTCAGAGTTTATGAATTAACTTTTCAAATAAAAAAGATGCACACACACAAATGAAAAACAATTTGACAACAAAGAAAAAGAGCACCAGCAATAATGTCCTGTATAAACTTAAGAAAAGATAACATCTTTCTTGAAAAAAAAATACTGAGTGAGTAAATCACCACTAGACCTACTTTATGGGAATTGTTACAGGAAATCTTTCAAGTAGAGACTTAAGAATACTAGACAATAACAAAAATAAGCAAATGACCATACAAACATTCTGAGAAAGGAATATATAGAAATACAGATTTTTTGTCATCAGAAAACATTATTTTATTTCTCATCACTGACAGTATAGAATATTTTAATTTGAATGAAATTATAAAATTATTTCTCCTTTTTTAAATTTGTTTTTTTACCTACACATGACTCTAGGATGTATTTTAACATATTATATGTATATGGAGTGCAAGCCATTCCAATTTATATTCTATTCTTGTGTGGGTACACTGGTCTTGTGTTCATATCATTGAGCATAGGAGAATTATGTACAATTCATCCTACTAAATTTTCTATCCCCTCCCTTCAATCCCTTTTGTGCAAGTAAGTGAAATCCTATACTTACCCTTTCTTTTTATGGGTTAGCATCCACATCTCAGAGAGAACATTTGACCTTTGATTTTTTTTTGAAACTAATTTATATCACTTAGCATGATAGTTTCAGTCCCATCAATTAACAGAAAAATGCCATATGTTCATTCTCCTTAAGGATGAGTAATATTCCATTATGTATATATACACCATACTTTCTTCATCAATTCATCTGTTGAAGGGAATCCCAGGTTGTTCCAACAATATGAATTGTTAAAATTATTCTATTTCATACTTAAAATGGCTAAATGTTATTTTAAAGAAATTACTATTTGATTTTTCTTAAGTATTATTTAAATTAATTCAATCTGAACTGAAAATTAGAGATTTAAAATGCCAGCATATTTTAATGCAAAACAACTATGTAGATATCTAACTTAAAAATGCTCAAATGGCATTACAAAATGGGGTACCTAATAGTGTGTGGGACTGTAAAATAAAAAATGAAATAAACATTTCACTCTTGTAAATTGTTTATTTTAAATTAAAATTTGAAGAATATAATCTGTGAGTTTTAAAAAAATGGCTAAGATGGTAAAATCCATTATGTTTTTATCATATGCAGTAAAGATGAGGAAATTAATGTTGCCCTTAACCAATATGCTTGAAGGACTTTTATGTAACAAGATAATGGGAAGAGAGAGACCTGTGAGAACAGAAGCAGATTGGAATGTTATAGCTGCAAGCTGACAAAAATTGAGGAGGATTAAGTGTTATCACAAAAGCTAGGAAGATGAATGGATGGATTTTATCCAGAGCACAGCATTTCTCACACCTTGATTTCAGATTCTGACTGCTAGAATTTTGAGATAATAAATTTCTTTTGTTAGCTACATAGTTTGTGGTATTTTGTTATGTAACTCCCAGGAAACTTATGTTGTCCCATTCAGGGTTTCTCTGTCATATATCTCTTAATGATACGTGGGCAGAAATAATAGATAAACCATAAAGAGATTACAAATTGAAAAAATAATTTTGGTGTTTAAAAACCTTTCCATTTACCTACTATTACTACTATTACTAGAAAAACTTTTAGTCATTGTCAGGAATTGCAATGGACTAGGGACAGAATTGGTATGTAATTAGTATTGTGAAAATTTGGTCTCTTAGGGTGTGTGGATTTGGACTCATGTGCAAAAATGAAAAAAGCTCAAATATTTGAAATTTATACAGATATGAATTTGAATTCTACTTTTAGTACATCACTATTTGCTAACACAACAGGTAGTTGTTAAATTAATTTAAAAATCAGTTTTCTTTATTTCTATTAAATTATATTGCATTGAGAGAAATATATGCATTTCAGCTTGCCACTTTAGAATTTAGTGTAACGGATTCTGAAACAACTCCCTAGATAATTCTGTTCTAGAACATCAAAACACTGCATTATGTTGCATACTTGTGTATATGTATATACTAAAATATTTACATATATGCTTAAATGTATTTAATGTGTACATACTTCAGTGTTCTTTGAAAATTGCATATTGTAATAGTAGCTAATCAAAAATAATTTTTTATTACTTTTCACAAAAATTTGGGATTTTTTATAGATGCACATCTGAAAATGAAATTAAAGTAGGTAAAAATATGAAAATTTTTTATTTAAAATACCATTTGTGGAAAAGAATATAAACTAGACTGATCTCTTATTAATAATGAAATAGCATAATATTTATAATAAATGTTTTGAGGGTTATATTAAGTTTATTAAAGTTTTTCACTGTGATGAGACATGAATCATATCTCTGCAAAATAGTTGAAATGCTAATGTTATATTTATTGTAGGGAAATTATATATTAATTACTTTTCTAAAGATGGCAAATGAAAAATTACAAAAAAATTACTGTCAGCCTTTATTAATGGTGCATTGATTCTAAACTTTATTGAGATGCTTATGCAGTTCTACTAAAGATATAGGTGATAATGTCACTCAGAAGAATTTACCTACAGCTTGTTCTTCGTCTGCAAGGTACTTAATGTTATGCTTCTAAGAACTTGAACATACAATGTGTTCTACTGTTTAACTTACAATACATGTGATCATCCATATATGTCACACATTTTTTTCTGTAACTTCTCACAAGATTTTTAGAAATTTCAAGTTCTTCAATTAATTTATCAGATTCATTTTCAAAACATTAGAAATTTTCTAGTTCTCCATTGTTATTCTCAGAAAGATTAGATGTCAAAATCTATATCACAGAAAATCAATGATATTGTCAGGGATTAAATCTCTCTGAACCTACAGCACTGTTGTAATATGACGAGAAAGTACCACAAGATGGATGATAGTGGTAAGAGTTGCTGCTATTTTTGCTGGGCACTGTCTACATGACAGTTGTCTCCAAGTCATTTATATAAAACTAGTAGAAAATACTATAAACAAGCTGTTATAGTTATTGCTACCTTTTAGATAGAGAAAAAGAAACAGAAAAAATAAGAAAATTGCCTCAATTTCCAAATAGCAAATGGTTCAAATCTTGATGACTTGACTTGAGAGAACGCACATGTTCAGATCCTTCATAGAGGAAAAGGTGACTGTTTCCTCCTTTGTCATATAAAAAGCTATAATATAAAATTGGCTTTTCTTTTTTTTTTTGACTGGTAAAATTCAACTTTATTAAGATTTAAACAGAGAAGCTACTTCTGCACATGTTAACCACACATGGAACTAAACAGCTCAACTAAGGCACCCTGAACTATTCATGCCACCTGACACATTGTGGGAAGCTGGCACTGATGCTTGATTGTACTCCAGTGGTCTGCTACACCCATGTGTGATGGTTATTTCACATGCTTAGGCCCACAGGTCCCATAGTCTAGATTTTAATTCTTCTTAGTTATGTCCCTTGCAATAAGATGAGCTGTCCTAGAAGACATAAAACAGCTGCAAAATCTTCAGGGACCAAGATTAGTTGATTCCTGTGACTTAGGAACCTTTCAGAGCCCTCAGAAGAGGTGATTCTGAACATTCCTGGGATTCACAGGCAGAAAAGTTTCCTCTACCATGGTGGGTGTGTACCAGCTGCAATGTGGAGTGATGGAGTATGAAGCACATCTGGTTGTATGTAGCAGTTTATCCCAGAGAAAAACCACAAAGCAACATTACTCTGCAGCACAAATAAGTCCTGGAAGCAGCAAGATAAAACTAGCAAAAAGAAAAAAAAAAGTTGCACAAGTATTTGGAAACAGGACTTTAGAGAACTACAGTTGGAGAGCGCAGGTTTCCTTTTTCTCCATGCACAATGCAGAGCACACTTTTGTTCTCTACCCTATACTTTGAAGATAGCAAAAACAAAAACAAAAACAAAACCTGTCTTTTACTTAGATATTTGAATAAGTAATGGACACATGAAAATAGAACAAAAATTACCCACTTGGAAAACCTTAAGTACTTCTTAAGTTGTTTCTTAAACTGTGTTGGTTACATATGACCAAATGGTCCAGCTTCCTACAACATTAATTTTATTCAAAGATTTAAGGGAAATTTTTGCCTATCTATCGTTAATAAATATATTATAGAGTACAAAACAAAAGACTCTAGAAATGACAACTTTACCATGAAGCTTCAAGGATCTATCATGTCCTCAATGCTAGGCATTATTTTTACCAAGTCTACCTATGGAAAAGTTTCATACAGGAAGGCTCAGGATCCAGTACCAGTCTAGCACAGATAAATGTAGACATGGGATCACTCAGTTATAGCTGTGATCCACCTTAATGGGAAATGAGCTGCCATTGCTACTCCAATTCTCTGACTCATAAAATCTGGCTGCACTGAAACTCCTGCTATTTAGAAAATCCTGTGGAAGGATCAGGTAACCAGAAAGGCAGTGAATTCTGTAAAAGAGTAGAATTATTTTGAGAAGAAAGTGGGTCACCTTCTCACAGACCAAGTGCTAAAGGCAAGCAAAAGAATATGAAAGCTAGCTCAATAACATCGGTCTTCAAGGAAAATTCTGATTCTACTGGGTTTTCTGTGTCAATAGTGGACTTAAATTTAAGAAGTTTCCAGTTCATTTAGAATTATAAACAATATTACGTATCAGAGGGATCAGAAAGAAATCAAATCTTTTCTTTACAACCCTCCTTAATGTAAAGTTTGATCACTTTCCTTGCCAATCTTTCACTTTAATATATCTCCTCAAAACTCTTCTTTAGTACCATTTTCTCTTTCTTCTCAAAGATCAGAACTTTTTTCTTTGTTTAAAATTTTTGCAGTGTTGGGGATCAAACCCAGGGCCTCGTGCATGCTAGGCAAGCATTCTACCACCAAGATACATCCCTAGGCTTGGATCAGATCATTTTTCATTTTGTGTGTAGTGCTGGGGTTTGAACCCAGGGCTTTGCACACTTTTATGCAAGATCGGAGATCTATAACTGGCTTTCTTCAACTAAGACTCATTATTCTTCTAATTTCCCTTCTTTCTAATCTTTCTACTTTAAAGAAAAAATCTATAAAGTCTTTCAGTGGCTTTAGATAATTAAAGCCAAGCAAGCAACAAATGCTGGTCTTTTTCTGTAGTAATCATGTTAAGAATAGTTAAATAAGATGTCAAGTACTGCTACCCTCCATTACACATCTCTTCTTGAGAACTGAGTTGGTGCTGACTGTGTTTCAGTTCCATGCCGTTCTCCCTGGTGACTCTTTTCTCCCTTGATTAGTTCCATGGCGCTGAAGGCTAAGGAAAAAGGGAGCAGATGGGCCCTGGAGGGACTTACCTAAGAGACAGGCTGATATTTTTTACTTTTAGACAAGTAAGAAATGAAAAAGTGTTCATGAGTGTTCCAGCTACAAAACTTTCCCTTCAGGTTCGAACTTGGAACTTTCCAGCTTTTGTCATGTATTTTATGCCTTTAAAGGTTTTGTACTTTTCTCCATACATATCCAGATGATTCACTTTGAGTCCAGAAATGGCCAGCTGCTGGATTTTAAACTGCAGGTTGATTGTGGGGTTTTCATCTGGTTTGGAAGCTCCAGCTTGAAGACTCATGGTCCCCTTCAAACTTGGTAGCTTTTGAGGATTTATTTTTCCTACATCCCAAGACAACATCTTTGTCACTGGGTCAAATGTGTGTGTCCCTTGGGATGGAGTGAGGCTCATATTCAGCACTCCTTTGGGCATCTGACTGATGACAATCACTCCTTCTATAGTCTTCCCCATAGTCTGCTTGGGTTCCACTGTTATTTCAAAGCGTCCAAGTGAACTACTGTCCCGGAAACTGATATTATGTTTGACATACACTGGAATTGCAACGAGATTCTGTGCACTGACATGATAAGAGAGCAGATGGAAGTTTCCATCAGGTGGGATGAAGGATAGAATACGCTCTGACTCGCAGCACTTGAAACGAACACAAGGATGGAAGCTGACGTCATCCAACAGCCGGGGGTTCATAAAGGAAAGTGTAAGGTCTGGCATTCCAGTGAGTTTTACACAGACATCAACCACGCCCTGGATCTCAGCAGTAACTGTGGAACCTGATTTGTCAATAATGGCATCAATCTCTTCAATCACATCAAAATAGGCTTCATTGTTGGTATATTTTACCCCAGTTCGACGCCAAGGCACCACTGACAGCTGCCCAGTTGGAAGTTGGTCACCCACATTGGTACTTCCAATTTTTTCAAGATGAGGCTCAAGTCTTCCTTTACTGCATGAGCTTGAAGTATCCTTCTCTTGAATTCCTCTGACGGCGGAATCTCCACGGTTCCAGTCGCCAAAATGAGGCAGCCGCGAGGGACCCCAACTGTGGCTATTAGCCCAGGTGATCGCATCGCAAAGGCCTGCTGTACAGAGTACGCCAGGGCAAGCTTAATCCCTCTGCCGGCGGACTCGACAACAGGAGGGATGGAGGGAGGGACAGAGGGTGGAGAATGGCGAGGCCAGCCTCGCTCCTCGCAGTGCCGACCACTCCGCTGTCTAAAATTGGTTTTTCAATCTCCAATCAAACATGTTTCTAAATAAATGGATAGACATATAGATAGATTCCCATATCAATCAGAGAAAGAGAAAGAGAAAAACATTTTCCAAAGTCCTTGTTATTATTTTCATACTTCAATATTTGCCACTCACACCCCAGGCTCAGTAAGCCTGCAGATTAGGATTCTTAAGCCATATTTACTATTTAATGATTGATATTATCAAAGAATGGTGACCAAACCATGCCCACTATACACTAGGTACAACTAGTTGCCAACTAGTTATTAACACAGAGAAATATAAATAATTAAACTAATATTCCAATTTTTCAGTAATTTAAAAATTACCAAAATAAATCCCATGAGTTGTATATTATTATGATTAGGACAAAATAACCTTATCCTTTTATTTGTTCAAACTAAATAAAAAAAAACTTTTAATACATTATCTTAAAAACATACATGTTCATTTCATTAAACTGTTATCAACTAATTGATTATTTTTTCATTTATTTTGATTCATTTATTTCTAACACTGGAAATTGAACCCAGGGGTGCACTAAAACTGAGCTAGATCCCCAACATTATATTTCAGGGAAAGATGGAACCATTTTTTAGAAAGGATCTCACAAAGTTGCTGAGGCTGCCCTTGAACTTGCAATACTCCTGTTTAATTGTCATTATGTCCTATTTTTTCAAATTAATGTTATTCTCTGGTATATACACAGCTCTATATTACAAGTATCATGATTAAGATTTTTAATCAAGTGCCCCTGAATTTAACCCATGATACAAAAATATAAATAAGAAAATAAATAAATAAATAAATATGTGTACTAATATAGTATATTTTTAGGGAAGACTATAGAAAAATTTGGATGTACTTTTCCAATTACATGATTATTAAATAGAAGTACATAAAATTAAGTGACTTTTCCCTGATGACAAAAGTTCATTTTAAAATTCTAGATAATTTCAGGTTTTATGATGCTTAATTCCTAGCTCTTCCAAAGTAGCTGAGTGTTTGCTATTCAAAGCCCTGTCAGTGTGTCAAAATAATAAACAAAGTACTTAAAGAAGAAAAAAAAAAATTTTTTAAGTGTTAGAAATTTTATCAAAGTTAACATTCCATGAGGTCATGCTCAAAACAAATCAAAAGGCAAAAAATTCCAAGCATACAAACTACTGTGCTGTCTTCTCCAAGGTCAAAAATGCACTGGTTTTAATGATACAAAAGTTTTTTGAAAGTCAAATCCACTGTCCATTTGTGTTGGGTAAGAAACCTATATCTTCATTCATTCATTTCATGGAATCCATGTTAAAAGAACCCTGTCTTGGTTGTGTATTATCACAGCACTCTTGTATTAATCCATTTGCCTCATGTCCCCATAGTGGACTGCCATCTTGATTTCCCAGTGGTAAGGTCCATTTGAGACTCTTCAAGCTGACTGGGTGTAAATGTTTCCACCAATGATTACTATGTTGAATGGGCCCTTTAGATTGTTCCGTCTGGGGAGTCATACTTTAGATAAAATACAGACTTTCCCAAAGATCTCCTTAATCCTCAAGGATAAAAGTGCAATGTCAGTCTTCAAAATGACATACCTGGGATAAAAGATGTATTTGTTCAAACCATCAGCAAATTAATTTTAAACTCTGTAAGTAACCGGGTATAACTCGGACACGGGCACCTTCTGGTCTCCATCTTGATACCGGGACTGACCACCCGCCCGAGCCTCCCGCCCACGCTGGGTCCAGACGGCCAAGAGCCGGCGCGCCTCAGCGGTGGCTGCCGCAGCCTAGCTTTCAGCGTCGTGGGCCGGGCAGCCCTGGACGCCTCGGCAAGAGCTCCGGCACCCGTGCGAGGCCCGCCTCGCCTCAGCCACGGCCACCCAGCTCCTGCGGGCTTCCCGGCCGCCCGAGTACAGCTCCCCGCCAGCCGCGGCAAAACGTCTGACAGCTCTGGGTGCTGCTGCCACTCCGGCCATCTTGTGCCGTGTGTGATGTCTCTCCCCTCTCCTCTCTCGGCTTTACTCGCTCCTCCTCCTGCCCCCGCCCCACACACCACACAACATGGCCTCTTCGCTGCAGCAGCGGAGGCTGCCGCGCCTGCAGGAGCTCCACGGAGCTCCAGCACGCTCCCCTCCCCCACTTTGTCCGCCTCCCGCCTGCAGCCCGGGGCCCTGAAAAAATTTTTTTTTGGCTAATGATTTCAGAGGTTATAGTTCATGCTCATAAAACTGCAGTTCTTTTTTTCAAGTTGAGACAGAAAATCATGGCAGAAGAATGTGGCACAGAAAAACCACTCACCTTATAGCATCAAAAAAGCAAAGATATAAGATGTACCCTGAAAGGCCCACCAACTTCAACAATAACCCATGTCCTACAGTTTCAATTATGTTCCAATAGTTTATTTAGCTCTGAATACTCAATGGATGAACTCCCAATGGATGAAACCATTGATGAGGTCAGATCCTTGAAATCCACATCCTCACCCCCAGAAAAATTGTTGCACTGGACAAAGTCTTCAACACATAAGTTTTTGGAGAGAATTTCAAATAAAAAACAAAACAGCTTTATACTAAATAGTAGTAAGTATAATTTGTTTTTCTTACTCAAATACATTATTGGTTATTTTTAATAGCCTATAAACATGAAATTGTAAAAGAATTTATTCCATTTTTAGTGTTAACTTATCCTGGTTGAATATTGCATGAAATTAAAAATAAGTTGAAAATGCAGAAAAATATAATAAAAATCAAGATTATAGTGTGTAGGAAATCTTTAATTCTCTCAAAAATTTTGAATAGTGATCTAATCTAATATTCAGTTCAATTAAGCTTAAATTAATAGTAAATAATTAAATTATATTTTAAAAAAATGTATTGATACATAAAATTATTTAATTTTTAGGACAATTAAACCAGATATTTCACAAAATATCATTTTATGTGTGTAGTAATAAAACATGTTAAATTACCACTACCCAGTGAAAGACTTTGTGATTACAACTACTCAGTAAGAGACTTTGTGATTTTTATGGGTGGTCTCTTCACCTTTTTTTTTAAAGAGAGAGAGAGAGAGAGAATTTATAAATATTTAGTTAGTTAGTTAGTTAGTTAGTTAGTTTTCGGTGGACATAACATCTTTAACTTTTTATTTTTATGTGATGCTGAGGATCGAACCCAGTTCTGTGTACATGCCAGGTGAGTGCGCTACCACTTGAGCCACATCTTCAGCCCCTTACCTTTTGTTTTAAAATATAAAACTTGTTACAGCACTGCCTTTTTTATTAAGACACTCAGATTTGAGGAAAATATCATAAATATATTTTTGTTCAAAAATTCTACTTAAAGAATTATTTTGATGCATGTGTCTTCAATTATTGAATATTAAGATATATTTTGCTTATTATTCACCAAAATTCTAAAATATTTTTCAAATTTTTATAAGCTTTCTTCTCTGCATTTTATCTTTTATAAAATACTCATATTTTAAGAGACACTCCAGGAAAGAGAAATGAGAAGATACCACTTGAAGTTCAACACTGAATAACTTTGAATATTTGCATATAAATTACAGAGAGAACAATTTGAGTTCAAATAGTAAATAAAACAAAAAGTCTCCACCATCATTGTACATTTAAATATTAAATTCTGTATGTCAGTTTAAAAATGTTTGAACTTGTGGTATTCATTTGCATATACTCATATAAAAATATTGAATACAGAAAATATTCAGAAAAACTGATAATACTTTAATTAATTGACATGTAAACATATTCTCGAAACAGTTACATCAATTTCTGCTTTTGATTGCTTGAATGGCCCTTTCGATGAAATTTTATAATCAGCCCATTAGCAGACACTATTTGATGTGAAAAGTGGAATCTAATATATATATATATATATATATATATATATATATATATATATATATATATATATATCATTGTATACTCACCAGGAGTGTATACACAATAACAGTAAAGCAAAAGTGAATGAAAAAAATGGAATGAATAAATAAATTAATTAATTTTAAAAAAACAGATGAAAAAGTGTAAAGATTTTGTTACTTCAATTGTAAAACGTTGATTGTGACCACACAAATTTGTAAAGCTACTTGGAAGTGGTTTTATACTACCACCTGAAACATACTCTGTGAATTATCAATTCCACTCCAAGATGGGAAGAAATAAACACATAACCCATTAATCTGACTCTTTTTTTTGGGGACTGTTACCTTCTTCTTTTGCTTCTACCTTATTTCTGCCTCTAAAGAAACCACCCTTTACCCCATGCTACCATTGATACACAATTAGACATTTTAAATCTGAACCCTTAATTTGGTCATTCTTTCTCTCTTTCCTTCACAGCACTTTTTTTTCTACCCCTATCTATTCCACCAATACTTTTTCATGAATACTCACTACTACATACTCTGCATCCTCCAATCTTACATCCTGATCCATCCCTGTTCTGCTTTTTTCCATGGATTATTTTGAGATTCCCTTCACTCAGATATCAATAGTCCAGAATAAGGTCAGGTTAGGAAATTATATATGCAGGTTTTTAGAAGTCATTTACATAACAATAGGCCTATAAAATGTAGGATGCATTTTAGCTGAGTTTAAAAAGAAAATCTACAGAGTGCACTGTTAAACTGAAGTGTCTAAAATTCATTAATTTCAATAATTTGAAAAAAAGAAATTCTATAAAAAGGAGAGTAAAGAAAAGAACATAATGTATAAAAGTGACAAATTTGAAGACACACCAAGTATATATTTTATATATCCATATATATCCAAAGAGTGTCATATATTGGTGCTTTCAAAAGACCAATTAGGTTTTCACGTCTCGCGGCGCGGCACGGCTCGGAGCGGCCTATAGAGCAGCATGGAAGCCTGCTGCAGGGAGAAGATGGCGGTCGCAGTGAGAACTTTGCAGGAACAGCTAGAAAAGGCCAAAGAGAGCTTAAAGAATGTGGATGAGAATATTCGCAAGCTCACTGGGAGAGACCCGAATGACGTGAGGCCCATCCAAGCCAGATTGCTGGCCCTTTCTGGTCCTGGTGGAGGTAGAGGACGTGGTAGTTTATTGCTGAGGCGTGGATTCTCAGATAGTGGAGGAGGACCCCCAGCCAAACAGGGAGACCTTGAAGGGGCAGTCAGTAGGCTGGGCGGGGAGCGAGGGACAAGAAGAGAATCACGCCAAGAAAGTGACCCAGAGGATGATGATGTTAAAAAGCCAGCGATGCAGTCTTCAGTTGTAGCTACCTCCAAAGAACGCACACGTCGAGACCTTATCCAGGATCAAAATATGGATGAAAAGGGAAAGCAAAGGAACCGACGAATATTTGGCTTGTTGATGGGCACCCTTCAGAAATTTAAACAAGAGTCTACTGTTGCTACTGAAAGGCAAAAGAGACGCCAGGAAATTGAACAAAAACTTGAAGTTCAGGCAGAAGAAGAGAGAAAGCAAGTTAAAAACGAGAGGAGAGAACTATTTGAAGAGAGACGTGCTAAACAGACAGAATTGCGGCTTTTGGAACAGAAGGTTGAGCTTGCGCAGCTGCAAGAAGAGTGGAATGAACATAATGCCAAGATAATTAAATACATAAGAACTAAGACAAAGCCCCATTTATTCTATATTCCTGGAAGAATGTGTCCAGCTACCCAAAAACTAATAGAAGAATCACAGAGGAAAATGAATGCTTTATTTGAAGGTAGACGCATCGAATTTGCAGAACAAATAAATAAAATGGAGGCTAGGCCTAGAAGACAATCAATGAAGGAAAAAGAGCATCAGGTGGTGCGTAATGAAGAACAGAAGGCGGAACAAGAAGAGGGTAAGGTGGCTCAGCGAGAGGAAGAGTTGGAGGAGACAGGTAATCAGCACAATGATGTAGAAATAGAGGAAGCAGGAGAGGAAGAGGAAAAGGAAGTAGGTATAGTTCATAGCGATGCAGAAAAAGAACAGGAGGAAGAGGAACAAAAACAGGAAATGGAGGTTAAGATGGAGGAGGAAACTGAGGTAAGGGAAAGTGAGAAGCAGCAAGATAGTCAGCCTGAAGAAGTTATGGATGTGCTAGAGATGGTTGAAAATGTCAAAAATGTAATTGCTGAGCAGGAAGTAATGGAAACTAATCAAGTTGAAAGTATAGAGCCTTCAGAAAATGAAACTAGCAAAGAATTGGAGCCAGAGATGGAATTTGACATTGAGCCAGATAAAGAATGTAAATCTCTCTCTCCTGGAAAAGAGAATGTTAGTGCTCTAGAAATGGAAAAGGAATCTGAGGAAAAGAAGAAAAAGATTCTGAGCCCCAGTCTGAGCCTATGGCTCAACTTCAACCTCAATCCCAATCCCAACCTCAATCCCAACCCCAATCCCAATCCCAATCCCAATCCCAATCCCAATCCCAACCCCAGCCTCAACCCCAGCCCCAGCCCCAACCCATACCTCAGTCCCAGCCAGTACTTCAACCTCAGCCTCTCTCTCAGCCTGAGACTTTGCCATTAGCTGTTTTACAGCCACCACCTCAGGTTATTCAGGAGCAAGGGAATTTACTACCTGAGCGGAAGGAGTTACCTTTAGAGACTGTCAAACTTCCTAAGGTGCCTGTAGAGCCAATCTTGATGGCACATTCAGAAAGCAAAAGCAAAACCAAAACTAGAAGCAGCAGTAGAGGTCGAGCTAGAAATAAAACAAGCAAGAGCAGAAGTCGGAGCAGCAGCAGTAGTAGTACTAGTAGCAGTTCAACCAGTAGCAGTAGTGGAAGCAGTTCCAGCAGTGGCAGTAGTAGTAGTCGAAGCAGTTCCAGTAGTAGCTCCAGTATAAGTGGTAGCAGCAGCAGAGATAGTAGCAGCAGCACTACTAGCAGTAGTGAGAGTAGAAGTCAGAGTAGGGGCCGAGGGCATAATAGAGATAGAAAGCACAGAAGGAGCGTGAATCGGAAGCGAAGGGATACTTCAGGGCTAGAGAGAAGTCACAAATCTTCAAAAAGTGGTAGTAGTAGAGATACAAAAGGATCAAAGAATAAGAATTCCCGGTCCGACAGAAAGAGGTCTATATCAGAGAGTAGTCGATCAGGCAAAAGATCTTCAAGAAGTGAAAGAGACCGAAAATCAGACAGGAAAGACAAAAGGCGTTAATGGAAGAAGCCAGGCTTTCTTAGCCTATTCTTTGCAGCAGATTTCTTGATGAGTAAAAGGATTACCTTTCCTTGTAAGGAGGATGCTGCCTTAAACATTGCATGTTGTAAAAAATCTTTTTGGAAAATACAGACTGTTTGTTTATCAGACAGTCTTGTACTTTTTGCATAATTTTGTAAGAGTTATTTATCAAAATTATGTGAGGTTCCAAAATATGTAAAATAATAATAATAAAAAAAGATTAACATCCCTTGTTTAAATATCCTATACTCTTCAGTAAGAATCTGTATATTTTAATAGTTAAATCTTTAAGTCTGTTCCCTTATAATTCTGTATCATACATTGCTTTTGTAGAAATAAATGTGCATTTCTTTCATTATTTTTGGGATGTCCTTGTTGACACTTGTATAATAAATATCCTCTTGGTGTCATTTTCAGCTTTTATAACTAGATATTGAACATAATTAGAATGTTTTTGAAGGTTTCATCACTTTTATTTACCTTAGACAATTATTTTGAGTTTTCAGAGTCAGATCTTTGCAGCTTTGAGGGGGAATAGTTCTCTCTAAAATCATTTACTGTTTTCTAATCTCCCTTGTTTTAATCTAAGCATTGTCTTTTTTCTTATTTTTAAACCATATAGTTGGTAGATAACTTAAAAACAGTATGATTTGGTTGTCATTTTCCTGATTATGGGATCATGCTTTTGTCTTCATGGTTACTTGTGTGATAACAGCATATACAATCTGTTAAAAATAATGACTTCTTTCTAGGGGAGGGAGGTAGAAGTATCTTCTAAACTTGGATTTTGAGTTTGTGGTTTTGTCTTAACTTTTGTGTTGGCTCTAACTGAAACATGCCGATATGTGTTTTCAAGAATTTTTGTTTAAGGGTGTTGTATGAAAGTTTACAAAATGAAGGAAGTTCATCTAGACTTGAATATGTAAGCAAGTTAGCATACAAGTGTACTGAGTGATTATTAACTTTGTTGTTTTATAAATTTGTATGAACTTGAGTATCTGTTGCCCATTACTATACATGTGCAAATAAATGTGGCTTAGACTTGAAAAAAAAAAAAAGACAAATTAATATGAAATAAATGTGGTTAATGTGATATGTAGTAATCATTTATTAATTATGTATAATGGTAGTATATATGTATATGTACAAAATGCAGCTCACATAATTATGAGTATACATTGCAAGACATTAACTATACAGTAATATCTTTTTTTTAATTTTGGTGACAACACTATAAATACCTACATCTAGGTTTATGTATTACCAAATGTTAAGGGTACAGTTTATACTTTATAAAGTTTATCACTGACCAACAGTCCTTTTTTTCCAATTTTCAAAAGAGTAGTATTTATTTCCAGTTAGAACATAATGTCATCATTTATTTTTAATTTTTAATTATTTTTAAATTATATATGACAGCAGAATGCATTGCAATTCTTATTATACATATAGAGCACAATTTTTAATTTCTCTGGTTTTATACAAAGTATATTTACATGAAGTCACTTCTTTATACATGTATTTTATATAATAATATACATCATATTCTACCATCATATCTAAACCCCTGAACCCTCTCCTCCCCTCCCAATCCCCAACAGGTCATTGTGATACCCACTCATGTATGCTATAAAGTTATATAAAAGAGTATATACTTTATAATAATATGAACAGATAAACTTTTGTAACTAATACATAGCTTAATAATAATAATTAATAACTTGCCATTTAGACAACAATAAAGTATACTTCTGGCACTAATGGTCTCTTTTCAAAAAAAAATCACATGTTTTCCAAAAAAAGTGTTATTTGTGTGGAAATATGGTATTCTATGCTTTCTTAATATCAAGAGTAAATTATTGGGCTGGGGATGTGGCTCAAGTGGTAGCGCGCTCGCCTGGCATGTGTGCGGCCCAGGTACGATTCTCAGCACCACATACAAAGATGTTGTGCCCGCCGATAACTGAAAAATAAAAATATTAAAAAAAAAGAGTAGATTATTCTCAGAAGTAATATATATTTCAATATAAAAATAAAATAGAACCAGGTTCCATGGAACATACCTCTAATCCCATTGGATTGGGAGGCTAAGGCAAGATAATCCTGAGTTCAAAACCAGCCGCAGAAACTTAGCAAGGCCCTAAGCAACAATGTGTGACCCAGCGTCACTATGCCCCTGATTTAAATTTCCAGTAAAAAACAATAACAAACAAAAGAATGCAGAGTATTTATGAGGACTCAAAACAAATTCTCATGAACTGAAGATGGAGTGAAAATTGCTGTTATTTATTCATGAAAACTGTATATATATATATATATATATATATATATATATATATATATATAATGCTCCTCACCAATCAGCTTAGATCTGTAGAAATTATCATATGTGTGTACCATGACAACATACAGTTACATAATAGTATAAGGCTAGAGCTATACTTGTCAATGCAGTGAAAATCTGGGGCCTAGGAGGAAAGAGAAGGTACATTCAAAAAATAAAAATAATAAAGTTTGAGAAAAATTGGTTTCTAGAGCTCAGAAATATTTTTGGTTTAATTAGAGTACAAAATACCAAATAAGTATTATACTGAAGTTATATCTGTTAAATATATCACATGTATAATGACTTTCAAAAAATATCTAGAACTTATCACAACTAAATAAAAATTTACAAAAGCACATAAAATACCATGTGTGTAAATAAAACTAATCATTACAAAGACAACTATTTCAACTCAATTTAAAACATAATATTTTCCCAGCAAAATTTTATCATGTTTTTCTTTAAATTCAAGAAGAGAGCTGGATGTGGTGGTGCACAGTTGTAATCCCAGAACCTTGGGAGCCTGAGACAGGTGTATTGTAAGCTCAAATCCAGCATCAGCAAAAGTGAGGCCCTAAGAAACTCAGTGAGACACCATCTCTAAATGTCATACAAAATAGGTCTGGGGATGTGGCTCAATGGCTACTTCCCCCTGAGTTTAATTCCCAGTACCAAAGAAAAGAAAAGAAAAAAGGGACCAAAAAATATATAAATTTATATTGGAAATAAAATATGTAAAATACCCCAAAACCTTTAATAAAAAACAAATAATATAGTTATTGTTAGGTGATTCATTTAATATAAATTATGAAACTATATTGCAATAATATAGACAAATAAATCATAATATGAATCAAATCTGAAACCATATTTATGTCAATAGTATGGTTAAAAGCAATATGAAAGGCATATATAATATCAACCATATGAAAAATAACATTAAACAAGAATAAATAAATCTATCCAACCTAAAGTTAGAATTGGGACCTAGTGGCAAAGTTCACTGGTAGAGTGTGTGTGAAGAATGTGCAAGGTAGTCAGTTCTAACCTTAGCAACACTATAAAACGCAAATGTTAAGAGGGAATTATGTTGAAAATAAAGCAGAATATTAAAATGAGACACTCTCCCTCCATCTAGAGATACATTAAAAAAAAACTACTATGAGTGTCTCTTTGGCAATATCATGAATGAGTAGAGAGATTTAGATACACTGGATATTAGTCCTGTCTTGAGCAATGTACCACATTTGGGAAAAAATCCCCAATTACCATCATTACCTTCAGTAAACAGAAATGTGAAAGAGGGGCTGAGGATATGAGGCTGTAGCTCAGTTTTTAGAGTGCTTGCCTTGTATGCACAAAGCCCTGGGTTCAATCTCTAGCACACACACACACACACAAAAGAAGGAAATATGGGAGAAGTGATACAAAAAAAATGATGATATCTAGGAGCCATAAAAGCCTTTGGAAGTGTTTCATCAGCTGTCATCAAGACACAGAAATACCCAAATATCAAAGCTGTCAATTTATCTCAAAAAAACATCTGCCAGCATATTTTCCAAACTGCTATTGCTGACAGATGAAGTTCACTCTAGCTTGTATTTTAGATATAGTGGTTTAAGTTATTACAAATTATTTAAGCTTTTCTTCATAATTTTTATTATGGATACTAGAAATTTTAAATTATACTAGTGTATTATATTGTTTTTTCCTCTAGGAAATATTACTGTCTTAGGATATTGCTTAGAATTTTAAAATACAATCTGCTTTCTCATAAGACCAGACAGCAGAAAAGTTAAAAAGTTGTGATGAAATTTTTATTCATAAAAGTATATTTTTTAGGTGTGTGGGAGATCTTGCCTCTTGGTTTTATTTTTCCCATTGGGTTTCTCCCCACTGAAATTAAGTTTTCATCACATGAGAAGAACATCTCATAATCTTTTACCCTTCCCCCTCTCACTAAGGTCATTATGTGACTGAAGAGTTCAAGAGTGGTGAGGATAATGCAAATGATGAGAAGTGATGAGATGTCATTCCAAGTCCTCATAAGCCTCTCCAGCTCAAGTGCATTTTTTATTGCGCTGGCTGAACATCTGTTCATTTGTATTTATATTTATTTATATTTTTGAAAATATAAATTGACTAATTAATACATGTATTTTTTAAGCTTCATCCTAAAATTCACTCTTGACTTCTCAGGGATATCTATGTTCACCATAGCTATATTCCATGTTTGAGATCTATGAACAACCTGACCTCAGCAAGGTGAAAAATAATGAACAATTCAGTTCTGTGTCATAGGTTATGGAATAAACATACCAAAAATCTTTCTCTCAGGGCCAAAGAACAGGAGAGACTCTGCACTTTGAGAGAGTATCCATCTACAACTCAGAAGTGTACAAAAGTGGACACTATTTCTCACAGGATTCTAGGCACAGATCCATTTCCATTTTAGATATAATACTGTAACCTAATGAGATACGTATCACTGGAGAGAAGACTTTAAGTCATCAGATCATCAGTAACCCAGAAACTAGAGTCTAAACATTTTTTTTAAAAAATTATTTTACAGTTTTGTCTTTAGCCTAATGCAGGGTTGTGATTTCAATTTTCTTCTTTAGTACAGGGTACTCTGAGAATACCATCAAACATTAAAGGCATTTGGCTAGAGTAGAAGTAAAATTGAATTACTAAATTTCTGTACACAGATAAGGATAAAGGATTACTGATATTATATCACTAATTCTGCCTTTTGTAATAGATGAGGTTTATACAGCTATTCAATGTCAAAAACATATTTTCAAAATCTCACATGTACTGTGAGTATGTGTGTGTGTATGTGTGTGTGTGTGTGTGTGTGTGTGTGTGTGTGTTTATATGAGTGTAGTATTGGTGGTTAAACTGAGTGTGTGTGTGTGTGTGTGTGTGTGTGTGTTTATGAGTGTAGTATTGGTGGTTAAACTGAGAAAATTATTATTCCTGAGATATATCCTCAATTTTTTCTTTTCTTTTTTAAATTTTGAAACAGAATCTTACAAAAATTCTTCATTGTATGCCCACAATTTTTTAGTTCATATCAAGACCAAATATGCTTGACCCAAAGACAAAACTTACCTCCTTTACAAGCCATGATTCATCATTATTTTTAAGAAGTAACATTTATTCAAAAAGGGGAGAGGGGTTACACACATATGGTGGCTCATGTCAGCAATCTTAATAGACTTAAGAAGAAGAATTGCAATTTCAAATTCAGCCTAGATAAGATGAGAGGGCCCTAAGCAACTAAGCAAGACTTTGTGTGAAAACTAAAACTAAAATGAAATACAATCTAAAAAGGGCTGGTGATACAGGGGTTTTGGAGAACTACTCTGGGTTAAGTATTCATTCTTCTACCCTTAAAAAAAGAGAAAAGAATAATAAAAAAAGAAAAACAAAATTTTTACATCTGGTGAAATTTTTATTCAATGGGGATAATATGTTTAAGAAAAACTTCTAAAGCTTATAGCAAGGATTTAAAATAAACTTGGGAAATTGCTGAAAATTGAATTGAAAAACCAAAAACAAGCAATATTTTTAAAATTTCTTATCAGGAGAAATTTGAAAACAGGTGTATTTCATTTCAATCATGATAAAAATGCAGGATGCTATGGAAACTGATACAAAAGGATTGTATCTGTATCACAAAAATTTTGTAAATGGAGAATATGAAACACTGCATAAAAAAGTGAAGGCAAGACAACATTAAGGCCATATATGTAATCTAAAATAAATAATATACTAAATGTCCACTATATAAATTTTATTTGGGAGTATGTCTACAAAACCACACAATACTCCTTGCATAAAGCAGAGAATTTTTGATAGTCTCAAATTAAAAATGATTTCACAACTGTGGCTGCTGTGCAGCAGCTCATGTAAAAAAAATCAGTAGCCTTAGCTCTTTTCTAATATATGTTTGGATTGAATCCATAACCCAGGAATCAGTGAAACAGAGAATTTAGTTTTATCTCCAGCACTGGTTTCATTTATCAGAGTGTCTGAGTTAAGATTCCCCATTGATGAATTTACTGTGTGTTTTCTCTGGAAAATAATCAAAAAACAAAACAAAAACAAAAACAATAAAAAACCCACAGTCATTCATTAAATTCGTTTTAAAAATATTAGAAATAATTTTAGTTAGTAATACATGACTGTGCTAGGAAAAGTGATATAAATGTAATTTAAATTTTAAAAGTCATGACTGATTACTTCAAAGAAAGTATTAAAAGCTGGTTATATGGGCTGAAGATGTGTCTCACCAAAATAAAAATTGGGGGGGTATATATTAATATCCTAATACATGCTTCTAATACCATGTATTTGGGAGGATAAGGCATAATGATTAAAATTTTAAGGCCAGCTTGGGCAACTTACTAACATCTCATCTCAAAATTAAATTTTAAAAAAATGCTAGGAATGTAATTCAGTGAAATGGCACCCTTAAATTCAATCTCAACAATCACATAAAAGTTGCTATTTATTCTCAAAAAATTACAAAATGTTAAAAAATTATAAACTCGGCAACATTATGATAAAAATTTTATTCAAAATTATACCATTGAAAGGTATAAAGACAAATGACAGTGAGAGAACTAGACCTTACATATAACTAAGCATTTTGATAAAAAATGAATTGAATTACACACCAAGAGAAAAGCAGTTAGGGACTTGAATTATGACTTTATATAAAGAGAAATGTTCAAAAATTAAAAAAAAAACAAATTGGTAAAATAAAAAATATCAGATACAAAAAAATACATAGCATTTTTGAGAACATGAAATAAATTCTCATGAACTAAAGATGAAGTTGTAAACAACTGTTATTCATAATGCTCTTCAATAAATATCACAGTGAGCCATTCTAGTATCTCTGTTTCATCTTGTGGCTCCCATTTTAGTATTCAAAAAATTCTACTTCTCTTTTTTAAGAACAATGAAGGACACATGATGAAGGCAGGAGATGGGAGAATTACCTCAGATTACCAAGTTTTATGTTATTCAGAATTTTAGCAATGGAGTCAATTGGTGGAATCCTAATGAGGCTAATTATGGGGGCAGAAAATGGCCCTGTGCAGAACCAAATGTCTGAGTTACCTAGGCTTCATTTATTATGTGAGGGGAAGGCACTTCCTTTTATTCATTTTATTATTATCTACTGATCCCTTAAGGTGGGACAGGAATGTTAATAGGGAATTTTCTGAAGCTTATTGTATTGGGTCAGGTGACCCTTCAGGGTGCTGGTGAGGGGTAAAAGTCAGTTGCAACTCACTTGCAAATTTGTTTTATCATTTAAAATTTCTGGCTGACAACTTGTAAATAACTTTTTGTTATAATTGATAGAAAAAATGCATCTTGGACATGAAATTGCTTTTTCTCTGGGCATTGTATATCAGGACTTGTTCATTAGGCTGGCAGCAGAGGGGCACAGTGAAAGATGGGAGCAAGTGTTCAATGATTTACATTTTGATGTGAGCCTCTACAGTGTGTTCACCTTCTGGCTGTACTATAGGAATATTTTAATTCACTGGGAACATGCATTATTGCTAATATTTTAGTAGTAGAAATCTGGTAATGAAACAAGCTTGTTGTATTCTGTTGTTGTTTCATTTTAAATTGAGCATTAAGGGAACAATTTTTTTTAGTTGTAACTCTGCCAATATGTCTATCTAGAGGCCTGTTGTCATTTCTTCAGTCAAATTTGTGTCCCCAAGAAAGGATAACAGATTGAGTTGGTGTAGTGTATTCTTGATTATCAAAATATGCTCATTTAGCTTCAGAATTTTGAATTGGTGAATATTCATGATGTGTGGATATTATGCTAGAATTTTGGACCCCCAAAACACCACCAGAGACCAAGATCAATGTAAGCAGCAAAGAGGTGTTTATTGCAAGCTAGCTCGGTCCTCTGAGCACACAGCAACTGATGATGCTGAGAGGCCCTGAGCCTAGGGTTTTCAGCAGTTTTATACACTCTTTGGGGAAGGCAGGGACTTCACATACATCAAAGCATATCTTATAAAATCATCACACACCACAGGAAAATCATAAAACAACTCTGAAACATGATTAGTACATTCACTGGTGGGAACAAGTTGGGTAAAGGTGATTGGTTAGTACAAGAGGGGATTCATTTGAACTGATTGGTTTAAGCTATGATGGGAGTACATGCTAAACTGTAGTAGGGACAAATAAGACAAGGCACCAAAGATAGCAGGAAACAGTTTTATTTGGCTGCAGCCAGGTTCAGAGGGTACAGCCTTTGCTTTAATCAATCAATCCCCTGAACCCCGAATACAGGTAATTTCAGAGTTTTATACCCAGAATGTAAGGAGAGGGGCTCAGAAGTTCACAATCTGCAGAAGTTTACACAAAAGCAGCTTTTCCTTCACTGTTTTAGGAAAGTTAATATTCAAGGACAACACCTGAGAAAGGGAGAGCTTCTTCTCCCCTTTTTTTTCTTCCCCTGCCAGCTGTTACCATGGAACCCAATTGGTATCTTCTTATCTTAAAAAAAGTATACATTTCTGTGAAGCCCAGCTAAAAGCCAGAAGCCTCGTTAGCACATTTCTACAAACTACTATACTGGATACATTTGTGAAATATTATTAAGGGGGTGCCCAACACCTGGAATTCTGGTATCTTCCTGGCCAGTGGCCAAGCTAAACAGAGCAACAGGAAAATAGAAAATTTATCCATATTGAACTTTTTCTCAGAGACTCTTTGGCTGACAGTCCCAAAATAAGCCATGGTGAGAATTCCTGGAGAAGCCCAGTTAAGACTCTTTCTGTGGAAAGAGGGGGTTCCTGTTCAATTTCCCCCTTTAATGATGGTCCCAATAATTTACTCTTATAAATTACAGAGCATCGTTATCATCATCTTGGCTTAAAGCCTTATATAACACCAGAATTTTAGTTGCTGTCCTCCTTTCAACAGTGGCTTCTATAGTGGACCCAATAGTTTTAATGCACAGTGAAGCCAAACATGGAAGCAATAAACAGGTTAACAGCAGAATACCCACTATACCAATTATGCTTTTAAATCCACCAAGATTTGAAAACCAACCCCCTATGTTTTTGGCTATATCCTTGACTGCTTGTGCATTATTATCTATTTGGATGCAACAATATGAGCTGTTGAACTTTCCACATATTCCTCCTTCTTCAGCCAGTAGGTAATCTAATGCCAAGTGTTTTTGATAGATGGCTGCTTGCATCTGGGTCTGTGGTGTAGCTATGAGGTCAAGACCTGTGGCAGTCTGATTAGTTAGGATTTCTAGTACAGCTTGTAAGCGGATAATTCTGTTCAGCATGTAAATAGGAGTCCTATAATCCCAACTTCCATCTTGTGCCCAGGTAGCAGGACCATAAGTGGCAATAATTCTCTGGGGTATCCATTAATCTTCACCCCAAGATTGGTGGTCTCTTAGATCAATCTCTTGCCCAATGGATCTCCTTTTTCTTGGCCCTAGATCCTCATACTAGGGGATTCCTAGGTCCTTTCCAGTAGCATTACACAGTAAGAAAAACCCTGGTCTAATAGTACCAATAGTACAAGTTTCTCTCCAATTTGTTGGGAGTTGGATATAAGCCCTTTTCCTAGAAATCCAAAATATCCCATCAGGTGCTTTCCAGTTAGTGGGGACTGGTTTGCTCCAGAATTTATGGATTTCAGGGATGCCCCAAAAGGAACTGATCTTGTTAGTGTCTGGGCATGTACAGTTAAAAATTGTTCTTCTCTTATGGGGCTTTTTGCATATTAGACCTCTAATTCCTAGCAAGCCTGGGTTATCTGCCCCAAACTGAGTAGGTTTCTCTTGTCACCAGGTGGAGTTCCAAAACAATGTTCTATTACATGGTGTTTCACCGACCCATTATGTGTGATGGGGTCCAAATCTGCCAATACATTTTTCACCAAATATTTCTGAAGTGAGAACCCAGCCTTGGGGAGTTTCATTTTTTAGTTCCATTTGTGCTTTATTCCAAAGTAGTAGGGAGTAAGAATCTAGACCTATTCCTGTTGATGGCCATTCCTCACTCATAAGGGCCCCCACACAGACCCAGCAATTTTTAACCCCAAGGTTTTTAGCAATTCTTTCTGATAGATCCAGAAAGAGATTCTTCCCTAAGGGAGGAAGGTTGAGATTTGGGCTCAACTCTTCATACAGTTTAGCTTTAGGGTAAGGACTTAGAGTAGGTCTCAAGGCAGCTGGTTTCAAATCAATTTTTATAAAACTTTTCCAAGTTAGTGGCTGGGAGTCTAGTGGCCAACAATACCAAATTCCACCAGTAAAGGGGAAATTTCCTGGGCAAGTTTTTTTTTTCCTTAAACTTTGATTCAATCCAAGCCATGTAGACTCTTTTGCCTTACCAGAGGCAAACTGTCATCCACCTATAGCATTCCTCTGGTGGAACAGGTCCTAAGTATATGTTTTTTACCACCTTTTGGTTATAGTAGATTGGTTTGACACATGGTTCGCATGATCTCCACTGTTGGGGTAGGGGTAGGGCAGAACTCCTTAAGATTAACAAAAGAACCCATACTAAGTGATAGACTAACATTTTGGTTAGCATAGGTTGGACAGCTTAAGTTAGCAAAGCCAAACTAATAACATCAAACAAATCTTAAAAACTTACATAAGCAAGATAATGACTATATGTGAAATTTTGTTATTTAGAGGCCAGAGTGTTAACCATTACACTATACGAATTATCTTAGAGGTTGAAAGAGTCCATTAGTCTTCATAGGAGGTTTATCTTTTATTATGAATAGATCAGCCAGGCCCTCCTGTGCAGCTGAAACAGGGCCATAGACTTCTCAAGCTTCAGCCGTGCATAGACCAGTCAGATTCAAGAGTGACTGAAGCAGGGCTGTTGTCCTTCTGATCCTCAAGATTCTCTGATGCTCCTTTTCTCCGGATGGTCAGTTTCAAGGGTGTTGTGGCATCTGGAGAGCACTCCCAGTCTGCGGCTGTAGACTTGAATCTTGTGTAATAAATCCAGGGGCCTATTTCTGCAACCTTGACTGCAATTGGGGGTGATAAAATAACAGTAAAAGCACCCTTCCAAAGAGGTTTTAAAGGTTGAATATTCCACTCTTTGACCCAGAGTGAATCTCCTGGCTTGAAGGACGGTGCATCCGTGGTTAAAGCTACTGGCAACCTCTCTCTAAACAATTGGTTGAGAACCTGCAAAGTTTTCCCTAAGGCCTGAAATTGCTGCCTCAGGGTTAATTCCCCTATCTCTCTTAAGTCTCCCTATAGCCCCCTAATAAGGGGAGGAGGCCTTCCAAACATTTTCTCATAAGGAGAGAATCCAGTCCTCCTGGTGGGATTGGATCTAATCCTCAAAAGTACATTAGGGAGACATTCATCCCAGTCTAAGTGTGTCTCCTGACACAGCTTACCCAATTGAGCCTTCAAAGTCCTATTCATCCTTTCAGCTTTACCAGAACTCTGAGGCCTATAGGCGGTATGTAACTTCTATCTGATATTTAAATTTTTGGCCAGTAATTGTATCACCTTAGCCACAAAAGCTGGCCCATTTTCTGAGCCAATAGTTATTGGGATACCAAATCTGGGAATAATTTCCTGGAGGAGAACTCTGGCTACCTCTCTAGCCTTTTCAGAGCGGGTTGGAAAGACTTCTACCCAACCCTAGTATGAACAAACACCAGAAGATATTTATAGCCCCATGAGCATGGTAGTTCCATGAATTCTACTTCCAAACCCTCGAAAGGTGCTCCTACTATACTTTGAATTCCTGGTAAAAGTTTTGGCCCCTGGTGGAGATTGTTACATGCACACACCTCACATTGTTCACAAATCACCCGGGTAATGCTTGTAAGCCGGGGGATATAGAAATATTGGCTTAGAATTGTCTCAAGTGCTGTACGTCCAATATGTGTTCCTCTATGGAACTGCCTGATAAAGGCTGGGGCTAGAATCTCAGGAATGGCTATGCAGCCATCAGAAAATTTTCACCATCTGCCAGGGAGATAACTTCCTTCTTCAGTCTTAAACCAATTACTTTCATGCAGGAAATATTTTGGCTCCCTTTGTGTTAGTGGGTCTGGCAGGATAGCAGCATTTAAATCCAAGGTTGAATTATCTTCTCCCTTGTAGGCAGCTGATCTGGCCTCTCTGTCAGCTCTCCATTTGCCCTGAGCAACCACAGTGCCTTTTTGATGACCCCAGCAATGCATAACTGCAACCCTTTTGGGAGCCCACACTGCATTTAAAAGTTTAAGAATTTCTTGCCCATATTTTATGATTTTTCCTCCTGGGTTAATTAGCCCCTTTTCTTATATACGGCCCCATGGACGTGCAGGGTAGTGAACGCATATTTTGAGTCTGTGTAAATGTTTGCACAGACCCTGGCTGCCAGCTGAAGTGCTCGAGTCAGAGCAATAAGCTCTGCATTTTGCGCTGAAGTTCCCTGAGGCAGAGGTTCCGCCTCAACAGTAGAGTCCAGAGTGACCACTGCATATCCAGCAAAATGAGTCCCATCTTGTATAAAACTGCTTCCATCTGTAAAGTATACTACATCAGTGTCCTTGAGAGGCTAGTCTGTTAGGTCTGGTCTGTTGGAGAACACTTTATCCATGACCTCAACATATCAAGTTTTCTAGGTCCAATGGGCAGAAAAGTTGCTAGATTTAGAGTTTTGACAATCTCAACATGAACACGTGAGTTTTCACATAACATGCCCTGATATTTAACCATTTTTTTATTAGTCAATCAATAGTGTCCTTTATATTCTAATAATGTCAAAATTGAATGAGAAACTCTGACAACCAGTTCTTGTCCCATGGCAAATTTATCAGCTTCCAAAACCAGAAGAGCTGTGTCTGCAAGGGCATGTAAACAAGGTGGCCAGCCCTGGGCTACAGAATCCAGCTGTTTTGACAAATAGGCCACTGGAGGTGCCATGTCCCCAGCATCTGAGTCTAAACTCCCACAGTCACTCCAGACCGATCATGGACATACAGAAAGAAAGGCTTCATGAGATCAGGGAGCCCTAATCCAGATGCACTGGTGAGTGCTTGTTTAATGTCCTCAAAGGCCTTTTGTTGTGTTAGCCCCCAAATCAGAGGATTTCCTTCTCCTCCATTTGTGGCTTCATAGAGGGGTTTCACCATAACTGAAAAGTTGGTGATCCATATACGGCAGAATCCAGCAGCTCCCCCAAAATTCTCTAATTTGGTGGCAGTTTGAAGAGACTGGAATTGAGCAGATTGCCTGTTTTCTTTCAGAGCCTAGCTGTCGTTACCCCTGAGTCAGATAAAAACCAGGGTATTTGACCTTTTCCTGACAGATTTGGGCCTTTTTCTTTGAAACTTTGTAACCAGCCTCATATAGGAGAGTGAGAAGCAGTTGTGTCCCCTTCATGCAGTCCTCTTTAGTTGCTCCAGCCAGCAACAGATCATCTACATATTGGAGCAGAGTGCACCCACACTGCCTTGCAGGAAAGGCTTTTAAGTCAGGGGCCAGTGTTGTCCCAAACATAGTGGGTGAGTTTTTAAAATCTTGTGGTCATCTAGTTCAGGTCAATTAGCCTTTGTTCCCATTGGAATCTCCCCATTGAAAGGCAAAGAGCTGCTGACTCAGTGGTGCCAGTGGAATGCAAAGGAAGGCATCTTTAAGGTCCAGGCAAGTGAAATATGCTGCTTCAGCTGGGAGCAGACTTAACAGTGTATATGGATTGGGGACCACAGGATGTAAATTGACTGTGGCTTGATTTACTACACGTAAATCTTGGACTGGTCTGTAGTAATAAGTTTCTGGTTTTTCAATAGGCAAAAGAGGTGTATTCCATGGTGACTGGCATGGCCTGAGAATCCCATGTCATAAAATTCTGTCCAAATGTTTTTGAATCCCTAGTTGTGCCTTATAAGAAATATGATATTGCCTCAGGTGGATTGGCATAACTCCCGGTTTTAATTCCACTACTACTGGAGCAATTTTTTGGCTCGTCCAGGTGAATTGTCTTCTGCCCATACTCCTGGCACTTGGAAAGGAAGCTCTGGCTCCTGTTGTCATGTCTCTACTAAGCTGAAGAGATGCCATTCCTCTTCCTGGGGAATGGTGAGGGTTAAAATTTTTGCCTCAGGGTTTCCCAATGATAAAGCTGCCGGACCTCTTGCATCAAAAATTATTTGGGCCCAGAGTTTTCCTAGCAAGTCTCAACCCACCAATGGTACTGGGCAATCAGGCATATACAGAAATTCATGAGTTACTTCATGACCTGCTAAATTGCATCGCCTAGGCAACAGGAAAGGATGATGAGCTTTGTTGCCTCTGGCCCCAATAATTGTAGTCTGTTTCTTTGAAAGTGGTCCCACTGGATGGTCATCACTGAGGGGTGAGCCCCAGTGACCACCATTAAGTTCATGGGTTGGCTCCTGACAAACATTCAGACCATAGTCTCCTGGGGGCCCAATGGGATGGAGACTGGTCAGTCCTAGTCCTCATCCTAACTTTCCATGGCTGCCAGTACCACAAAATCCTTTTCTGGGGTATCAGGTTGGTGTTCATGGCATTGAGCATCATGGGGGACACTTTTGTAGGGATGGTATTGTCCTCTAATGACTTCACCTCTCTTGTCCTGGTAAGAAGTATCAGCAGCCCAGTTGTCTTTCTTCTGCCTTGGGCATTCAATCTTCCAGTGGCCCTCTAGATGGCAGTAGCTGCACTGGTTTGGTCTCAGCTTAATCCCAGGATGCGATGGTCCCTCCAGCAGACTTTTCTTTGGCTCTGCATTTGACCATGATTTTGAATATTGTTTTGGCTTTGTTCTGGCAAGACCCCCCTTTGAGTGATTCCCGAATTTGCAATAAAGGCAGCCACAAGTAAATCTATTTTCTTTTTCATCTTTCTGTCTGCTGCTCATTGGGACTCTTGGTCTTGATTGATGAACACTGTAGTGGCAACCTCAATCAGTTCATTGGCACACTTTTCAGCAAAATTTTCTAGCTTTTGAAACTTTTGGCAAATGTCACCCTGAGCTTGTCCCACAAAGGCAGCGTTGATCATCAGCTGATTGTCTGGTGCCTCAGGATCAAAGGGAGTAAAGAGTCAAAAGGCCTCACACAGTAGTTTGTAGAATTGACTGGGGCTTTCATTTGGCTTCTGGATCACTTCTGATACCTTATTCATATTTAGGGCTTTCTTTCCTCCTTCCTTTAGGCCTCCTATAAAAGCCTCTTGATATCTCCTTATCTTTTGGAGGTTCTCCTCATTGTTGGGGTCCCATCCTGGGTCAGCGTCCGGGATCTTGGCTTGGGCATAGGCTTGAATATTGCCTTGTGCATCTGGAGCATGTTCTTCTAGCCATTTTTATGCTGCTTGAGTTACCCGTCTACGTTCCTCTGTATTAAATAAAGTCAGAAGGAGCTGGTGGCAGTCCACCCAGGTAGGCTGGTGAGTTTATATAATGAATTGTATGAAATCAATCATACAAGCCTGAAGCTTTTCCATATAGGAGGGAGTATGATTTTTCCAATTTAAAAGGTCAGTGGAAGTAAAAGGCTGATACATATAAATGCATTGCCCCCCTGGAATATTTCCTTTGTGGTCAACATAGGCTGGTCCTCTAGCTTCTTGTAAAGGCATCTGAGCATTCTCCTTTGAGTAATGGCTCTAGTCTTAGGACAGGCTCCCATTCTGTTTTCAGGAGGTGGAAGAGGAGACTTAGGTTCAGGGGAAGTTTCTGGCTCTGAGGATGAATTGGACGAAGGAGTAGCAGGTGTTGGAGAACGATCATCTGTAACCTCTGAAGATGAGGGTGCTGTGAGTGCAGGCTGTTATTCCAGTGGTCCTGGAAAGGTTGGGTAGAGTGGAACATACAGTGGCATGGTGGGGTCTCTACTGGCTCACTGGACAAAACTGGTTTTTCCTCTGGATAATGGGGCAAAACTGGTTTCTCCTCTGGCTCATGGAGCAAAACTGGTTTTTCTTCTGGCTTTTTTCTATCAGGTTCCCTTTGTCTATTTGCCTTTCATTGTGTCTTAGAGGCTGCTATGCTTCGTGCTAACATCAGCTTGGAATGTCCATCTAGACAAGCTCTCAACCAAGGGAGCTTCTTCTGTACTATTTCTTGCCAGCAATCAATATAAGGGAACTGGTTTGGGTGCCCAGGAGTACCAACAACTATTCAAAGGACCTCAGCAATCACTCTCTCATCTAAAGATTCTTCTGGTGGCCAGCCCACACCTAAGGTGTGCCATTCTGCTTCACAGAGAGAACATGACTTTTGTGGAGTGAGTTTCACCTCATAATTTCCCTTAAAAACCTTCTTAAAAATTTTTAGCATATTCCAAGGGGTTCAAGGACCTCTGTTTAATTTGTGTGCCTCCCATGTTCTACCCTGAGACAGTGTTGTACATTTAGAACAAAACACACTTAGAACAAGACTTGCTTCATCTGTGTCTGGCTGCTCCCCTTGTGGGGAATTAGGGCCTCTTTGCCTTGCAGGTCGGTATCAACCCCCGACCTGGAGCTTTCACCTAGACGTTTGTTGGTGAAATTCTGCCATAGACTGTATGAGGTGCCACAGAACCTCGGATCAGGACTCTGCACTAGCTTTGGCCCTCGGGTTGGGTCGGAACCCTTCCTTTTGTCCATCTCATTCACACACTTTCACACAGACATGGCCATGATAGAATTTCTATACCGCCCAAATTTCAACAATTCCAAACCAAACAGAAAAGGGAGTCACAGTTTCCCCTCTGCTCGCTGACCCAGAACAGAGACTACTTGGGTGACTCCCTGGATCCATTTCAGTTCCAACCACTTTGGAGGGTACTTGGGAATCAACAGAGGGTGATCAAGCCTCTCTTCCACCCACTTAGGCCTCAAAGGGGAAGTCAGGTGGGCTACAAAACCAAATGGACTGGGTCCTACCTGTTCAGATGGGCAGTGCTCCAAAACTCTAATTCTAGTTCCTGCTGCCTGTGGGTTCCATTGTGTTCCAGGGTGGTAGCCCCAGGGCGCTGGGTGAGTTTATCATCCTTCAGGCCAAGAGTGGCCTGGGTAGGCCAAGGGGACCACTGTCCCCCATCATCCCAGGGAAGTCAGTCCCAGAGACAAGAGAGGCAGAATAGCCTTCCTTACCTCCTTTGTTCCATCTGGGTCACCAAAAATGTTGTAGGGACAAATGAGGCAAAGCACCGAAGATAGCAGGAAACAGTTTTATTTGGCTGCAGCCAGGTTCAGATGGCACAACCTTTGCTGTAATCAATCAATCCCCTGAACCCTGAGTTAGGGGGTTTCAGAGATTTATACCCAGAATGTAAGGGGAGGGGCTCAGAAGTTAACAGTCTGCAGAAGTTTACATAAAAGCAGCTTTTTCTTTTACTGTTCTGGGCATGTTAACTCTTCAAGGATAACACCTGAGAAGGGGAGAGCTTCTTCACCCCTTTATTTCCTCTCTCGGCCAGCTATTACCATGGAGCCCATTTGTAACTTATCTTAAAAATGTAGACATCTCTGTGAAGCCCCAGCTAAAGGCCAGAGCCCTTGTTTGTACATTTCTTCAAAGCACTATACTGGATATGTTTGTGAAAACTAGTAAGGTGGTGTCCAGCATTTGGAGTGCTGGTATCTTCTCGCCCAGTGGCCAAGTAAACAGGGTGACATAAAAATAGGAAGTTTATCTACACTGAACTCTTTTGCAGAGACTCTTTTGCTGACAGTCCTAAAATCAGCCATGATGAAGATTTCTGGAGAGGCCCAGTTAAGACTTTTCAGTTGAGAAATGGGGTGCCACTTCAGTGGAAGGAATAAAAAAAGCAAATGGCATGTTGAGGCTTAGATTTTTTTGTTAAGGTACCATTGCACCAGAAAAAGAACCCAGGTGGAGCAAAGGTTAAGGAAGAAATTTGAACAATCTGGACACAGGGTGCTGAACCTGAGGAAGTGTAGCAGCAAGAGAAACTCCCTTATGTATTACAAAAAAAAAAGAAATACTTCCTCAAAGGCTGGAAAGGGAGGTCCTTGGGATCTAGTTAAGGTATTGAGTGAAAAATAAATAGGAATCTCAGTTAATGGAATAGGATTCAAACCTGCACAGAAAAAAACAGTCTGAAATATTTTTAACTTTGGACAAATTGAGTAGCTGAAGGCCCTAGTGTATTAGGGCCATCCATGAGAAAGGGTCAGTTTTAGGATGGGCAACTGTATCTAGCTTATGTTGGAGTTTCTTCTCTTGTTTCTGGATGGTTATGTGAATTTGAGGGAGCACTTGCATATAAGTTCTCCATATTCTGATAGAGGCTGAAGGGTGTTTTGCAAAACCCCATGAATCAAATTTACCATCAACACCAGAAGCTCATTTTGGGTTCCATGGGTCCCAAATAGTCAATTTGGTGTATGCTCGATTCTCATAGCAAAGCTTATCTAGAAAGCATTTTTTGCATGAATTATAAGGGCACCCACCATAGGTGTCAGGCCAGTGCTTACAGGATTCTTCAGCATGGTTTCCTATGAAGCACAGCATTTCTGAACATAAGTGGGACAAGGTGGCCTGGTTGAATCCAGTAACATTAAGGGTGACGGCCTGATTACAGCTACTGAAAGGGCAATTGCCTTGTCCAATAAACTGAGAAGAGCTGGTGGCATCCTGATGCCATGTCACTTGAATGTAGAAGCACCATCTGTGGGTTGTGATTGAAGCTTGAGAGAGATTAATGATTTGTAACAAAAGGAGAGGGTTTGCAAGAAATCTTGAGTTTGGTGGGTCCTAGCATGGAAGTATGATTGTATGGGGTTGGTGGGTTATATGGAGTCTCCAAGTGATGTTGAGGCCTTTGGACACTAGTTGAGCAACCTGAGAAGTGAAGGCCAGACCATTGTCTGACTGGATGGAAGTGGGAAGTCCGAACCTAGGAATGATCTGCTCAATGAGGATGAAGGCGACAGTGTCAGCAGTTTCCCTAGAGGAAGGGAAGGCTTCTATCCAACTGTAAGAGAGTGCTATCCCCAAGTTATAAGCAGTTAAATTCTGTGTCAAGGCCTGAACAAAGAAGTAGGGACTGTCCCTGAAGCCTTGGGGTAGGACTGTCCATGTCAGTGGTTGAGACCTAAAGGATGTAGGGTCTTCCCATGTGAATGTAAAGAGGTAATAAGAGTCAGGATGGAGGGGCACTGTAAATAAGGCAGCTTTAAGACCCAGGACAGTAAAGTGAGTGGTCAAAGGGGAGACATGAGAAAGAAAAGTGTGAGGGTTGGGAAACAGCATGTGGATGGGAATAATGGCATCGTAAATTAGGCGCAGGTCCTGGACTAAGTGATAGGCTCCTGAGGGTTTGTGTACCAGAAATATGGGATTGTTGCAGGGGGAGTCTTAGGGACTCAAAGTAAATTTAGTTTGGGGTTTCAGTTGGATTCAGACTGGCTTGTGGTGGGAGGCTATGACCAGCATGGAGATGTCACAGACCTGGGGGGCAATGGCACAATAGGTACTGTCAAGTCATTAGAGAGGGTAAGAATTAGAGGCAGAAGGACATGAGTGGTGGTATTCTTGGGGTGTAGTTGGAGAGTGGCTCCTAGTAATTAAATAACATCTCTGCCTAGGAGAGGAACTGAACAAGATGGAATGGCCAGAAAAGAGTGAGTGAATGAGTGTCCCTCCAGGGCATAAGTCAGCTTAGCAGTTCAGTTTGGGGAGGAGCGTTTGCCATCAATTCCCATAACCAAGACCAGGGAAGGAAACAGAGGACCAGAGTGGGCAGGCAAGACAGAATAGATAGTCCCTGTGTCCACAAGGAAGGTTATGGACTTACCAGCTACCTGGAGCATTATCCTGGGCTGGGCGAGGGTGAGAGGTGACCTCAAGTCTGGGCTTCATCAGTCTTCTGTGAACCCCAATAGTTCAGGAGAAGGGACTGACTGATTGGTCATACCACTCTGTAGAGGCAATGAGGAAGGGCCAGCCATGGGGCAGTCATTCTCCCAATGTCCTGTTTGCTTACAGGTGGGGCATGGCCTGGGAGGAGGCCATGGGTTTGGGCATTGGTGAGCCCAGTGACCTTTGCATCCACATTTGAGGCAAGCCTCTGGTGGAGAGGAATGCTGGTTCCCTTATGAAGCTCTTGCTGGAAATGTAGGGCTCAGGGATGCTGCCAAGGCCTGGGTGTTAGGTCAGTGGTGGCAACTTGGTGGTGATAGGAGAAGGGTCTGAGGAGAAATCACGTGGAAGCTCAACCAGACTGGACTTTTAGGGGCTTACAGTAGGAAGGGAAGGGCTTGGGACAGGAGAAGGTGTTTTTAGGGTCCCTTGCCCCCTTGGAGTTGGTCAGGGGAGTTGGCTGAACTCCAGGATTGGCCAGGGTGTCCTGCTGATTGACAGGCATTAGTCAGGAGATCTGACTGATTGACAGGCATTTCCACCAGCATCTGATTGATGTTCTTTTCCTGCACAGGCTGCTTTGTTCTAAGTAGCAACTAAGTTTCTGGCGACAGAAATTGTCCAATTCGGTGAGAGTTTAAAATCAAAAGTTCCTTCTGGGGGCCATTGTAACCCATTGTCTAGCTGCAGTAAAAGACCAGGGGGTTCTTCAATGAGCCCTAACTTGGCAAAATTTGAATATAGACACCCAAAGGACTTCGGGGTCTAAGGAGAGGAATCTATGTTTCCCAAGACCTTCAGCACCCTTGGAGGTGAGTGGGAGCAGAAGAAGGTGCCCCAAATTCTGTCTGCACTCATCTATGGAACAGAGAAGGGCCAGAGGGGAAGTTGAGGCATCCCTGCAGCCTCCTTGGGCCCCAAAGAGTGGGCCAACCTGGTGGTGGAGGGGAGGGGTGGGGGGCTTTCAGGAGGACTGGGACATCTCCACATTCCCAGAGCCTTGAACAGAATGGGCAGGGCCAATGGCATGTGTGTGACTTACATATAGACCCTGCGGACAGATGGAAAAAGTCTGGAAAGTCAGGGAAAAGGAGGAACTTACCCCACTCCTGTTGGTCTGGATGAAGGGAGAGAGAAAGAGCAGCTTAGAAAGTTCCTGGTTCATTTTAAGAGGGAAGGAATGGGCTTCAACCCCCTGAGGGAGAAGCCCAATGATCCCTTCCCTGGTTTCAGCACCAGGATGTCAGATCAGGTGAGGCGGACAGCCACCAAAGGAGGCTGAATGAGGCTTTATAGAGATGTCACTCCTGGGCAGAACTCGATTAGACCCACACAGTGGACAGGAGAAGGGTCTGAGGAGAAGCTCGACCAGACTGAACTTTTATGGAGCTTACAGCAGCAAGGGAAAGGCTTGGGACAGGAAAAGGTGTTTTTAGGGTCCCTTGTCCCTTGGAGTTGGTCAGGTTAGTTGGCTGATTGACAGGCATTAGGAGATCTGGCTGATTGACAAGTGTTTTGGCCAGCATCTGATTGATGTTCTTTTCTGGCGCGGGCTGCTTTGTTCTAAGTCATCACCAAGTCACCACCAAGTCACCACCACTGATCTAACAATGGACACATTGACTATACTATTTTATTTACATAGAGTCATTATTTCTAATATCATCTAATTTTTTCCTGCTTTCTTCTTATGTGAAAGACTCACAAAGATAAATATTTTAATACTACACTTCAGATCTTGGAGAAGAAAAAATTACAAATAATGCATCATTTCAAAATAAAATATGCAAAATATAATTGATCATGATGAAACTGGGAGTTTTGAGATGAAAATAAATTTTTCATTTAACCAATTTTCTCTGGGTTCTTGTCTCACAAATTTTGAAGAATAAAATCTATGGACACTCAGCAAAGGTAAAGAGTAAAAAGAAAAGGATTTATTTTAGCAAGAAAAAATAGAACTCCAATAATGTGGGAGAGGCTGTGATAGCAGAAAAACCCATTTTGTTGTGCCCAGTTCACAGTTTATATATGGTGTTTGACAGCGCATGGGGCAAATTTCTTTAAAATAGATATTGAAAAAAGCATCCTGACTACCAACTGGGTTCAAGTTTTTCCCATCTGTATCCCATCCTCCTTCCAGTGACTTCCATCTGGGTTAACCCCCAAGGACAAAGTATTTGGTAAAAGATATTCCCACAAGTGAGCCTCAAGGTTTTTTTTTTTTCTTTTACATTTGAAATAGGCTTTAATGGTGCTCATTAACATATCCACTATCCTCCAGGTGTGGTTGAAAGTTCTAAATTATTCAGCTGCCAGTCATTTAACTATTTTATTTTAACCTCAGTCAAGGTTAGCAAGAAAGCCTGGCTTTGAGAATGTGAAGAGCGAACTGGAAATCTGGGGATTTAATCTAAGATGTATGGTTAGCTAAACATGAGTTTTTTTATATCAGATAGCCATTCTGGATTTGAGATACTTCTTACCCTACATTTAGAAAGGTCAGGAGGCATTAGGATGGTGTGTTAAAAGCCAGCCTCAGCAACTTCAGGTTCTAAGAAACTCAGTGAGACCCTGTCTCTACATAAAAATATAAAAAAGGGTTGAGGAATTGAATCAGTAGATAAACACTCTTGGGAATAATTCCTGGTCTAAAACAAACAAACATATAAACAACAACAACAAACCAAAGAAAAAAATTCAGGAGGAGCAAAAACAAGAGTCCCTAAAAACAACAACTTCTTTCATGCAGGAACACAGCAAATGGAGCTGGGTCCTATCCCTGATGATTATCTCAGTCTTCACCACACAATCTGGGAAAATGCTTTGCTAGTGGCACACAGATTCCCACATAGGAATTGTGGAAGGCCCTGATGAAACAGAAGGCCAGTGGTCTCGAATGCTGATCTAAGCTCCACTAGACTAGTCAGAGCAAACTGAAGGCTGAATTGCCAAGGAGAGACCTTCTGGCCATCAGACACTGAAAACAATTACAAGGAGTTTTTGGCCACAAATTTTAGTTCCTGACATTGCCAGTCCCAGTGGCTTTAAACAGTCTCCCTACCCAGTCTCAAAATAAGAACACACACTTGCCATTTCCTGGCTTTCAGTATGCTTTGTGTCCCCACTGTAGTTATTTCAGCTCCTGTGTAGTACAGAAACCTGGGGCTCCAGATCTATCACAGGAAACATAGAAATGGATTCAAAGAACGGCAGGCTCCAGTAACAAAAGGAACAGGAGAATGTGAAAGCCCACCCGTCATCACTGTGTTGATTGGACAGTTCTCACCTAAGAGACAGATTGGAAAGGGCATCAGGCACTTCCTCCAAACTGAGGCTGGTAGGTCTACTGTTTGAGTGACAGTAAATTTTATTCAGACCAGAAACAAAGTCGCAAAGACTAGTTCTTGGCTGCTCTTTTTTGTTGATAAAGGACTGGGGATCAACCATGTGCTGTGGTGCATGACTGTAATCCCAGCACCTGGACAGGCTGAGAAAGGAGGATTGTGAGTACAAAGCCAGCTTCAGCAATAATAAGGCATTAAGAAACTCAGTGAGACACTGTCTCTAAATATAATACAAATAGTGCTGGGGATGTGGCTCAGTGGTCATGTGCCCCTAAGTTCAATTCCCAGTAGGAAAAAAAAAACAATGAGGATCAGATCAAGGGGTACTCACTACAAAGCCCCATGACCACGGATGAATGTATTCATGGATGGATAGACACATAGATAGAGTGTTGGGACAGGGTCTCATATTCTCCTGTGTTGGCTTTTGAAGTAATTGATATTCCAGGTATTCTCCCTGGCCCTGTTTTTATTTTATTTTATTTTAATTTAATTTGCTGTAAATTGCATTAAGTACCTAAAGACAGAATTATTTCATGGCAGAGTTTCCTTCAAATACATGGATCCAGCACAGACAAAAGTGCATTTGTCATGTATATAAGGTTAAATCAATTGATGAATATATATATATATATATATATATATATATATATATATATATATATATGTATATATACAAAGTTATGAAATATATATATGTATATATTTCATAATTTAATACAGCCCATCAACAGAGTTAACATTAGATTTAAATGAAGAAAAAGTAAATCACAATTGCCAAGGTCAATCCCCAGTAGGGATCAAGGGGTCCTGAAGGACCAGTGGTGTCATGTGCTGAAGGATAAGTGGCGTCCATGAAAGAAAATGAGACAGGTTGATGGTTGCAAGTTATGAGCAGCCTTCACAAGGATCTGCTTCCCCTAGATAACGTTTATCCTTTTTTTTTTTTGGTTTTGTTTTGTTTTTTGTTTTACCTTTTTTTTAGATAGATAATGGATAGCATCAAAACTTCTTTGGTTTACATAATTTTCAAGAGTTACAATCTTTTCAAACATATATTAATTATCTAAGATATTAAGCACATTATGTAAAATATTTTCCTGTAACTTTGCCAATCATGATTAAGCTTTTACATTTTCATCTCAATCCCTAGGGTATAGAATACACCACTTGACTACCCATCTCTTGACCTATTATTAACTTTTAACTTTAAATCATATCTATAATTATTTCATTGACCTTTAAAATTAAAATATACTTATAATTATTGGTAAGATTTCTTACTTCTAAACTAAAGTCCCAATAAATAACACTTAAAACAGTGAAAGCCTATTTCTTAAAAGCCTACTGCTATGAACTGTCTCAAAATATATCTATATTAATTTTACATTATTTTGTTTTTAATTACAAAGGTAATTTCCTTTTTTCTTAAGACTTATTTAACTGCTTTCTTAAAGGGTTTCTTTGATCATTGGTCAAAGTACACCAATTTTCATGTCTTTGTGATCTTTAATTAAAGGACAGGCTCTGCACCTCAAACGAATTGTCATTTTTATTAACTATTTGTTTCCTATTTTCATCATAAATTCCTGTGTAAAGAAAAGTCTGTTAGTTGGAGGAATGTATGTCACACAGGTTGAGGTTTTAGGATAGGGGGCTTGGAGTAAATTGTTAAGCTTTTCTCAGGAACCTTGATTTGCAATCTTTTTCCCATAAACTTTTTGAGAAATAAAACTATTGTTATGTCCTCAGAGATATTGAAACACATCTCAGGGTATGTCTTCATGGTACCCTTAGTCTCAGTCTAGGAGTTTTCCTAAAATCTCAGGCAACACATACTTTTATTATTGGTTGATGTATGCCCTATTATTTATATAATGAGTATCATAAAGAAACCACTTAACATTCCTTATGGTTCCAGATTCCATGTGGTTCTGCTCTGACACAGCATCCCCCAATGTGACCATGTCAGCGGGTTCAGGAAAACCTTCACCACACTATCTATAAGACACCATATGACTTCATATGACTTCTGTGGAATGTGTGATTGAATCTTGGCATCCAGCCTATTGTATTGGAATAGTTATGTGTCACTGGATAACAAGTCATTCTATAACTTATCAGCCCACGCAAACCCTGAGCCAAATCCCCATCCCTATTTTATATTTTATTTAAATAAAGAGTCTCACTGAGTTTCTTAGCACCTGATGTTCACTGAAGCTGGAATTTAACTCATGCTCCTCCTGCTTCAGCCTCACAAAATACTGGGATTGATTTCAGCAGTGCACCACTGCACTCAGTTCTTTTCACATATTTAATGCCAGCATTCCCTATCTGCATTGTCAACTATTTTTTTCTATTCTATATTCCAAATGAATGCAGTATTTCCAAATTTTTTAAAAGAACTGCATTGCACTTTAAAAATTTTTCTTTCTCTTTGTGAGCATTTTCCATGAGAGAAAAGAAGACAAGTAACCTGAAAGTTTGAAAAATAAAAACAATGTGTGTCTCCTCCCTCTGTCTTCCCAGGCACAGACACCTTATCAAAATGTCTTATTTAATATTTTTCTTTTAAGACTTTCCTGTGTGATGCATCCTCATTCTAACCTCCCATATTGTCCTACTTGGAGGTTTTATAACTGCCTGATAAAATGTGTGAACAGACACCATATCTAAAGTTTGTTGAAGTGTCTAGTGAATATCATTCCTTTTTTGTTCCTTCTAGAGAAGTGTATAGAGTATGAAGTGAAGGCACTAAAGGGATTCTCTGAGAGCCCTTCAGATGTCAAGGATTTTTTAATGATACAGGGCTGGCACCCTCTGGGAAACTGAGGTACTGTGAAGATCACGCTTCTTAAAATGCAGATTTTTTTCAATCAAGACATAAAGTTCCCAAGCTTATTGATCAGAGTACCAGGCAATGAGTTTATTAGAAGTGATGTGAAAGAGGAAAAAGATGATGCTCTAAAGTGAGAGAATTTTCTCTCTGAAAAGAGAACATGTCTCTCTTGCATGGCTCTCTTGAATTCCAGTTTTCTTGGAGATCTAAATAGAGATTGCAAAGGATCCTGCCCAGGTAGAGTTCTTGATTTTGTACTGACAGGATAACATCAAACTCTCAAGTATTCACTACTATGACAACTTTAGGTTAATTATATTCATGCTCACCATTTCTAAATGAACTCATAAGCATAAATTCTTGCAGATTTTGAGTTAGAATAATTACCCTTGTTTCTCTGATTTTCAGAATCTGGTCTTTAACACGGTCACAAAATTCTCCTGTTTATGGTAACATATGTTGCTCTTATGAACATTATTTAGAAACTGCATTTCTCCTGCAGATAACAGTTTTTTAAGGAATGTGACATATCCTGTCCAACTAAGCCAGAAAGGATGCAAGTAAATTGCTTCTTAGAAAATAAAGCATGGGGTCAATATGTTGGTCCTATTCATTTCTTTCTTTCTTTCTTTCTTTGTTTATGGTACAGTGTATTGAAACCAGAGCTAGTCTACCACTGACATAGATCACCAGCCCTATTTTTATATTTTATTTAGAGACAAGGTCTCACTGTTTTTGTTGTGTCTCTTGGATAAGTTGCTAAGACTGGCTCTAATTTTATAATTCTCCTGCCTCACCCTCCCAAGCTACTAAAAATATAGGCATGTGGCACCATTACCAACCTACCATTTACCTAAAAAGTACTTCAGTTTTTTTTACCAGGTTCTGTAAATAATACTATAATGAAAATGGACATGCAGTGTTCTCTATGATGTAATGACCCCAGTATTTTTTTAGATACATACCCAAAATTACTACTAGTGGAACATAAGACTTTTTTATTTTAACTTTCTGAAGAACCTTGATACCATTTTCAAAAATAGTTTTATTCAATTGATATTCTCACAAATATTTTTTCAACTGAGTCTTTTTACATGATGCTTGTATGCTCTAGAGTACCTATTATCTTTCAGATTTTTATATTTTACTTCTAAATATTTTATTTACTTTTTATTATTCATAGATAGACAAATTACTTTTATTTTTCTATTCATTTTTATTTGGTACTGAGGCTTAAATACAGTGCTTCCAATGCCCTGAGCAAGCACTCTACAACTAAGCCAGAACTCCAGCCCCAATCTTTGAGATTTTTAGCATAGGCATTCTGACAACACTGCACAAAGTGTAGGATATTTTTTATTTGACTGATACATTAAATTACTGATGCAATTGTGTAAGATTCCAGACTTTCAAGTAGCCAGAGGTAGAGTGTCCTATAAATATTTTCTGTGATGAAACAGGGATCTGTAATTTCTAAAATTTTATTAACACTACTGCTGAAATTTTTTGTCTTTGGAAGTAGTTACAAACAATGCAAATCCAATGGTTTGAAATATATGAAGATTTGCCCATGCTCAGTCTCTATTGCTTATAGAAATTTAAATTTTAGGATACACTTTCTTGAATAGAAGCTGCTAATAGTAGACACTCAGTGCATGGAGAAACTTCTTCTGAAAACCTAGTGATAGGCCTGGAATTATTACTGGGGTGAACAAGGGTAGGTAAGGGCTCAGAAAGTGCTCAAATCTTACTGAGTCTATCAGGAGATTGATTGTTTCCCCTTTTGTACCCTTAATTGAATCAAGAGGGAAGTAATTCTTCCAGAAAGAGAAGTTAGAAAAACCATTGGTAGATCTCTTTTTGGGACAAACTGACACCTTTCAGATGTAATTTCTCTGCTCTGACTTCAGGTTGTGAAACAATCATAAGACTTACTTGGTCATAGAAGAAAGCCACTTTGTCATTTTCATGCTTATATTTCACTCCTTCCTTAACTAATGGATAAATTAAGATTAAAATTCACAGAAAATTTTAAAGTCAGTTTATATATTATCTCAAGCTCCCCTTATTTAAGGTGCCCTCAAATTTGTAGAAATGTTTCTCAAATATAGGGCTCTTCAGTAAACAACTCAAATACCCACGTGTACCCCAGCTTTTTCTACTGATTTGATTGTAGAATTTTTTTCACTTGTCCAATGTACCTAAATCTCAGAACTCATTTATGACTTTGTCATAGTAACACACATAACATGAATATATATGTATCAATATATCAGTAGAGAAAGGGTGGGTTAGAAGTCTTCTATTTTGCTATATTTCTGTTATAGTCCATCTGTGAGGTATTCCCCAAAAGCTCATATGTGAGACAATGCAAGAAGGTTTGGAGGAGAAATGATTGGGTCATTTCATAACATCATGAGTTAATTAATCCCTGAATGAATTAACTGTGTGGTAACTGAATTGATACTGTGTGGTGGAAGAAAGTGAGAATTGGGGATATAGCTTTGGAATCTAAATTTGTATATTCACCCATAAAAAGAATCTGTCTCTTTACTGTGATCACTATGTAAGTTGATTCCCTCTACCACACCATTTTGCATAATGTTCTGCCTCACCTTGAGCCCTGAGAAATGACTAAGACTAAGACTTTTGAAACTCTAAGACTGCAAATAAACTTTTATTCCTGTACAATTTCTCTGGTCATTTTTTTAGTAACATTGTTGAAAAAGGCAACTAAAATGACTTCTAACTTGATTTCACATTACTGTCTGCTTTTTATGATGAGTTTGAACCCAGTACTTTACATATTCTACACACAACTTCTCAGGGAAATGTGACCCCATATAACTTTAGATTGAATTGTATTATCCATTTACTTCTAGTGTTATTTTTGATATGGATAGGCTTAGACAATTCTATTGCTCTTAACAATACAAAAATTACATGGATATGGATTCATCTTTGTGTTTGGCTCATATTATGACTCCTTGGTCTTTATATTGTATTATAATTATTATATACATCAGTGTCTCTTAATTATACTAAAAGTTCATTTGTTTCTCTGAAGCAGAGGTTTTGGAGGTATTTCATGTATACTTTTTGTTCCAGGTAATTTTTTTTCTTTAGTCTCTTTCTTTTAAAAGAGAAGCATGCTGAAATTTCTTGGTTAATGTTTTTTTTTCTTAGTTATAATTGTACACAATACCATTATTTTATTTCTTTATTTTTAGGTGGTGCTGATGATTGAACCCAGTGCCTCATATATACTATGTGAGCACGCTACCATAACCCCTTGCCTACATGCTAACATATTGCTGAAAAATATTACAGATTACATTCAAGGAAAATTTTTGTCTTTGTTATGATGGGTAGTATCTAAATACATGTGAGTAATTGGATCCTTTATGTCCTAGTTCAAGTTTTTATTTACCAGTAAATTCTACATATTTCTATTTAAAATGTATATGAAATCTGTGAAGTAGTATACAAATGTGACATATATATAATACTGATGTGGTGTTTTTCATTGTTTGTTAGGCTGAATGTAGTGTGGCAAAAATGTGTCTTGACAGTAGAAAGCACTTTACTCACACTTTATTTTTTTATCTTTCTTATGTGCACATTATATTTTCTTTCACCTTACAGATTTTAACTGTATGGACCATTCAGTTATACTTTTATATATTATTATGGTTTTTAAGAACAGTCATTTTTATAAGTAAATGCTACTGGTGGGGAAGTATCACGTCCTTCAATAGGCACACATTTTTTACAAACAGATAGCAACTTATAATTCTTCTGTAGTTCATGAGAACTTTTCACTCCACATTTTCATGAATACTACTTAGTTTTATGTATTTGGTTATATTTTATTTTCTCTTTTTTTAAATTTTTTAAGATGTCGACATTTTTATGACTACTGAACCCTTAGATAACATCTGTATAAAGAAAATAATCAAGTTGCTTGCTTGTTCTTCTCTTGGTGTCCTTGTCTTTTTCTTACTGAATGTATTTATTCATGCATCAGGTAAATTATTTTACCTGTTACTTTGTTCCTTTTAATGGTATGACTTCATTTATTGATTATTTTAATGCCCAATTTATTAATTTTGTAACATTTGGTTTTGTGCAACTTTGAAAAGAAATATGTCTCCCATTGCTGTGTGGTTCTTATGACAGAAATCAAGGGTGCCTTTCTATTCAAAACTAGACCCTAGTCTTAATATTATATAAGACAGAGTCTCAGTAAGTTGTTCATCATCTCCATGAAATTTCTTTTATCATTATTATTATTTACATGAGACTGTGGAATGCATTATAATTTTTATTACACATGTAGGGCACATTTTTGTATCTCTTGTTGTATACAAAGTATATTTACACAAATTTGTGTCTTCATAAATGTACTTTAGATGATGGTTTTCATCAGATTGCACCATAATTGTAAATCCTCTGCCACCTCTTTCTCCCCCACCCTGCTACCCTATCTAAAATTTGTCTATCTTTCTCATGCCCCCTCCCTACCCCACTATGAATCAGTCTCCTTGTATTAAAGAAAACATTCAGCATTTGTTTTTTGAGGATTGGTTTTTTTCATAATTTCTCAAGCAGTTGATATTAAGAGCATGTACTGACACAATAAATCTTCCCTTTTAATATAGTAACAATTGAATGTTTTATAGTTACATATTGATCATCTTTGAAAGACTTATTATGTTGTATTAAGCAAGATTATAATCACTTTGTTTGTGTGTGTGTGTGTGTGTGTGTGTGTGTGTGTGTGTGTGACACAGATATCCCATAGTTAGAGGAGCATTCCTTAGAAAGGATGGCAATTGTCTACTCCTCAGAAGTGGAAACTTTCATTCTTCATTTTCTAATTGTAAAGGGTTTTTGTTTTTTAAGATTCTATTTTTAGGGATGGGATTATGGCTCAATGGTAGGGTGCTCACTTTGTCCATGTGAGGCATTGGGTTTGATCCTCAGCACCACATTAAAATAAAATAATTATAATAAAAAGATATTGTGTCCACTAACAACTAAAAAAAATAAAAATTCTCTTTTTGGTACACTGATCTCTCTAAGTTTATAACATACAATAATGTGTTGCATAGTGATCTTTCAGTCAGTGATGAACATTATATACAAAAACAACTACAATATATAGCCTAGAATTGTAGTAGTATACAATCTAAATGTCATTACAGAGTATGATATTTGTAAAAAAGGCAAAATCACCTTGAGTGCATTTTTTAGAGTGGATGCCTGTCATTTAATTAGTCATTTTTATACCCATACTATACATTACAAGAAGTGATATAATTTTTGTATGACTGTCATATCTAAGATTTACTAGAGCATACATGCAATTTTATTTGTCTGTCAAAGCTCAAAAATTACACACCACTGATACATTAATGGCCATTACTGGAGATTCGTTTATTTTGAATTTATTATTATTATTATTATTATTATTATTATTATTATTATTATTATTTTGCTATCGAGTATGGAACACAAGGGCATTCAACCCCTGAGCAACATCACCAGCCTTTATTTGCATTTTATTTTGATGCAGGCTTTCAGTGAGTTGCTTAGCACCTCACTTTTGCTGAGGCTGACTTTCAACTTACGATCCTTCTGCCTCACCCACCTTGTTAGCTTCACAAGACTCTTACCCCCTTTTTTGAGGGCCTGCTATTCTCTCATGTTGTTCATTGCTGGACTCAGCAGTTTTAGGTGTGCTTCTGTTCACATTTTGACACTATTGTCAGCAGATCCAAGATCTTAAATTAGATAGTCCTTAATACACAGTTTCTCCTTTTGACTTCTTGGTGTTCAAGTTCATGAAGAACTTGGAAAGTTTTCAACAGATACCTATAAATGGTATAAAATATGAAGAAGAATCTATAAAAAAGTTAAAACAATCTGACATTTTTATTTAGATAAATAATAATTCTGAATTAAAGTAACACCAGCACTATCTTATGGAGAAAAGTAAGCATCTTCCAAGAAAGATAAGAAAAAAAAATAATGAGAGAAACAATAGAAAAAAAATGCATTTTGACCTTCAGGAATTGATTTTTGAGAACTTTCCAGATAAATCTGGCATATAATTTCTTTGGGTTCAGGGACACCCATGAAATTGATGCCTCACAGGGATCTAAACAACCTCATGGTAAGGAAAACTTTGAAAGTAATACCTATTAAACATGAGAATGAATCAAAGATGAGTGACCAATACTCTCTATAAAAGAGCTTATAAAATATAATTTTTCATTGAATCCTAATGTATTTTTAAGCATAGTGACTAGATAGTACTTTTTTCAGATATACAAAAAGAGTCAAATGCTGATTAAAGCCACATCTTCCAGCTAAAATAATATGGAAAAGAACATAATTAAATTACAGAAAAAAAATGCTGTTTTATTTTTGGTTCTATTATTTATTTGTATTTGAACTTCATCTTCCAATAATGTGATATGCAACTCAGAATTGCATATTCAGTCATTTCTCTGAGTCCCGCTTTTCTTGCCTACAAAATGACAAAATTTGGATTATGTCATTTCTATATTCTTTATACCAAAAATCAGAGGGCTAAAGGTAACTTTAACTATACTTGGAGTTGGGGTTGTGGCTCAGAGGAAGAGCACTTACCTAGCATGTATGAGGAACTGAGTTCAATGCTCACCTCCATACAATCAATCAATCAATAAATAAATAAAAGTATTTTGTCCACCTACAAATAAAAAAAATAAATGTTAAATATAACTCACTGATCTTTACTCGGACAATAATATTTTAGCTTTATATCTTTTTTTTATAAACAATTCCATGTAGAGGCTAGGGTTGTGCCTCAGAGAAAATCACTTATGTAGCATGTGTGAGGAAATGGGTTTGATTTTTTGCACTACATATAAATAAATAAAGGTCTATTAAAAATAAACTCCATGACACACATCAAAAGAAAATGAGATTATTTATTTGTGAACAAACATTTAATAATACTGATTTCTCGGGAGAGGTTTGAATTACACTTATACTGGCACCAAAAACTTTCAGAGTTGTTCTGACAGAATTATGATTCTTTGTCTTTCAAGAGTAGAGGATATACTTTGATCAGTGTATTTTTTTTGTTAGCTTAAAAAATAACTATTTACTATGTAATTATATACTATTCTTAAGAATTCATGACTTTTCTGTGCCTACATCAGTTTATAAATAACAAATTATATATTGGAAGAAAAATTTCTAAAGTAATATTTGTTTTAAAAAATTGGTAAACTGGGTGGTCATGGTGGTGTATGCCTGCAATCTCAGTGGCTTTGGAGGCTGAAACAGGAGGATCACAAGTTCAAAGCAAGCATCAGCAATGGCAAGACACTATGCAACTCATTGAAACTCTGTCATAAATAAACTACAAAATAGGGCTGGGAGTGTGTCTCAGTGGTTTAGTGCCTCTGAGATTGATCTCTACTACCCACCCCCCCCAAATTGCTAAAGTTCTAGGTACATGCCTGTCACACCACCGACTTGAGAGGTCAAGGAAGAGGATCATAAATTTTAAAAAATACATGCTTTGAAACTTAGCGAAACCCCACACAACTTTGTGATAACCACCCTTTCTGAAAATTAAAATAAATAAATAAATAAAATTTTGGGGATGTGACCCAGTGTTTAAGTGTTCCTGGGTTCAATCCCTAACTTCCCCAAATAGTCACTAATTATCATGCAAATGACAACAACCAAATGTATTTTTATTTTAAAAATCATTTTGTTAATACATACATTCAATTTTCAGATGTCACACACAGCAACCAGATATCTTAAACCAGGTTTCATATTAAAGTGATGACACTTGCCATTGTTTGTCAAAACTAGATGAAGTCTTCTCAGCAGACTAGACATTTTCTATTGATCTGCATGTGCTATCACTTGGATATTTCTTATCTAAACTTTTCCTAGATAAAAAGAAAACTGCAAAAAAATTGTAAAGTGAACAGGGATATCCTCCCTTCAAGCCTCATAGATATGCACACATATATGTCTTGATATTATATACCTCTTTTTGACACTTCATAAATTATAACGTGTTAGTGACAATTTAAATTAAATGGAAGAAAGATTTTATAATCATATGCCATGGGTGAGCTGTATTTGGTCCTGTAGAGAACAAGATTTATCTGTTAAAAATAACTGTTAACATTCTATGAACAGAAGGATCAGAACTGTCATGGAATTTAGATATCCAAATGATTCACTGAAGACAATTTATTTATTTATTTTTTAGGTACCAAGTTTTCTCACTTCTTATCAATCATCTGAACATGTCTCAACTTTTTTTTCTTTTTTTTGTTAGACTTTTAACCACATAATGACATGAGACAGCCATTAAATCACAAGAAGTGATAAATGCATTATGGAAATCCCCATTTCAGAACCATACAATGATATCACCATTCAGATATCTATGACTTGTGAATTTTTACTATAGAAATTATAATTGTTTTAATGTAGGAGACTCAGCATTCAAAACTATTAATCACTTTTTAAACAAATCCATCAAATTAAAAATTATTCCTAACTTTTATTAATAATTATGATTTGATATGCTCTAATATTATTATTAAAGAATAATAATTAATAATTAATTTTATTGATAATTAATTATATTGTTTCAAAATGTTAATACATTTATCAAGTTAAAATACATTATTTTATTCACATTTTAACATTTTAAATATGAATAACTATAGTTGCAAGAGTTTTTTGTTTGTTTGTTTGTTTTTGTGGGTTTCAGTTTTTTTTTCAGACAAGCCTTAAAAAGTAAAAAAAAAATAAAAGAATTGACAATTTCAGATGGATTTCCCACAGGCAACTTTCACAGCAGAATTAATTAAAACACACTGGGTGATGGTCACTGCACCCAGACATTACTTTCAATATAGACTAGAACATTATCAGGAGAGCATGTCAAGATTTACAACATCACACAAGGCTTAGATATCAACATAGATATCAGGCCAAGGTCAAGAGCTCATGAATTACATCTTGGAGGATTTTAAAGTGAAAAAACTGAACATATACTTTAAAATTTAAATGGATACATAAAATAAGACTGAAATATTTTACGAAAATTTAAAAACTGAAATATTAAATCATTATTCCATGCAGAGCTAATTGTAAATTACAGAGCAGATTGCATTTACAGAAACCAATTGGAAATGATCCAAATACTAATGAAAGTTAATGATAAACCATGTTCTAAGAGATAAGCATTTCAAATCTAAAAATAAAAAATCCTCAGAAATTTGAATTATAATGAGAGGTGACATGATGCTGCATGTGAAAATTTCCACAACAGACCTATGTGACAGGTCACAGTCAAAACACAGGTGCATTAAATTATTTTATGAAATTACCTTCACACAATGTGTAAAAACAAATTATAAATTTTTGAAAATAAGAATGCCATCCACAAGATATTTCTATCTCTCTCACTCTTAAAATAAAGTTGCAATATCTAAATCACTTTGGATAGTCTCATTTGAAGCATTTGGATAAAAAAATATTGAATTCTAACAAGTGAGGACTAAATGGCACGAATGAAACACTCAGAACATGGATGAGTATCAAAATAATTATACTAAATAAAATAAGTTAGCCCCCCCCCAAAGCACTGAGTAGTTTGATTTATATAAGCAGAAGCATTCCTTAGAATTTTGAAATTGATCCGTGGTGTATTCTTATATCAAAACATACTCCTAATAGGATAAATGTGTGCATATAATTTTAAGAGGCTATTAGAACATTTTAGCTATTTAAATGATTTTTCACTTAGTAGACAACTACTACATTACAAATGTAAGAGTTACCATTTAACATTTTCTCATTTTGCAAAACAATCCACATTAGACTTAACTTTAAAAAAAAGAAAGAGAGAAAGAAAGACACTGTTAAAACAAATTGGACACTCCAAACCTTGTTTTTATGAGAAAGCAATGGCCACACTGAATATCTCAGTTAGGAATCTGCACTCTATGCAGAGCTACAAACACCATCTTTACCATTACTTCAAAACCTTAAAGTGTTTTCTTGTGAAAGCAGTTGTGGTCAGCAATAAACAGGTAGCATGTCATACTGGTTTTTCTAATTTATTTCTTCATTTCCTTATTATTTTTGACAGAAAGCCTATTTAGTTCCCTCTATGTTTTGAAATTGTGGAACTGTCCTTTTTGTAGGCCTTGGTTTTATTTGGAGGGGATGGGGGTATAGAACTAATATAATGCTCTTTGGAGCTGACAGAAAAAAAGAATGAAAAGAGTCTCCCCCCACACCATGTTTTCAGGGATGTGCTATAGGTGGAACCATCAAATTCCTGGTTACCATGGTGAAGTTCAGTTGATTGCCCACTTTGCTATAATTTAGAAGATGCAGAAAATAAAGGGAATAATGAGAGGCACTTGGGTCCATGTTGACTGGGTGGCAGATGAGGTAATGGGTAGAGTTTGCAGTAGAGTTTAGCTTATTGCAATAAGCATGTTTGGGTGCTGATAGACTTGCATAGTATCACTCTGAGAATATGTGTTTTGCTAGTGTGCAGAAATGTGAAAAAAGAGGTTATATATAGCACAAAGCAAGTATATGTGTGAGGTTTCTTAGAGCAGAAAACACATCAGACCTCTGTGTGGGGAACTAGGCAGAGAGGATTGGCCTGTGTTTCTGTGTGTAGGGAAGGCTTTTCTGTATAAGAGCCAAGTCACCTAAAAATTGCTAGCCTCTGTAGTTGTACTTTTCCATACTGCCCTTAGTTAACTGGCTCTCTCTTGACTTCACCTGCAGACCCATACTACACATTCTATGGGTTGAACTATGAATGCCAGTGCATATTTCTACCCTAAACACACTTTCCTTTTTTAGCAAACAGAAAGTACCTATAAAGGCTCAGTGCTTTCACTAGACAACACTTGCATGTTCAAAGTCAGTCATATTATCAATGCAAAAGCAAAACAAAACATCAACAACAACAACAAAAAAACTCAACCACCAAAATCTACTTCTTTCAAATGTTATTATCTTTGAAGGTAGTGTTTTAATTTTTCTTTTAAAATGAATTATTAAATTTTTAAGCAAATTTTTATGTATGAATAAGATGTTGGGGATTGCTTAAATTAGGACACCACTTAGTAACCTAATATACATTTTCTGGTTTTTTTTTATGTATGCATTTTTTAAATTATTTTTGTATCTGACAACATGATGTATTACAATTCATATTACATGTATTCATGATTGACTTGTGTTCTATAAAACCACTTTTCCCCCTTTTTCCAAACTAGCAAAACACATATTCTCAGCATGACACTGTGCCAGTCTCTCAGCATGCATTAATTCTTATTTAAAGAAGCTAAACTCTACAGCCAACCCTACCCATTATCTCATCTGGCACCCAGTCAACATAGACCCAAGCACCTCTCCTTATCTCCTTCATGTTCTGTATCTTCTAAATTTTATTAAGGTAGAATATCAACTCAACTTCCCTCATTTATTACATGAATTGAGCACAATTTTTTATATCTCTGGTTGTACAAAAAGTAGAATCATATCTTGTGTGGCTTTATACATGTACTTAGGCTAATCCTAACAATTACATTTCACTGTCGTTTTTTACCTCTATGCCCCCTTCCTTCCCCTCTCTCCCCTCTTCTCATTTTTCTTATCTGAAGTTTATGTAATCCTCCGATTCTGTTCCCTCCCACATAATGTTATGAATTAGCATCCTTAAATCTGAGAAATAATTTGGCATTTGTTTTGGGGGGATTTGCAAATTTTACTTAGCATTATATTCTTCAGCTCCATCATTTTTTTTTTTTTTTTGGCAGAAGTCATGATTTTATTCTCTTTTATTCCTGAATACTATTACATTGTGCATATATACCACATTTTCTTTTTCTATTCATCTACTGAAGGGTATCTATGTTGGTTCCACATTTTAGCTATTGTAAATTATGCTGGTATAAATATTGATGTGACTGTGTCCCTGTAGTATGTGGTTTTTAAGTCTTTTGTGTAAGAACAAGGAGTGGGATCACTCTGTCAAATGGTGGTTCCATTCCAATTTTTTCCAAGGAATCTCCATACCACTTTCCAGATTGGCTGCACCAATTTTAAGTCCCAACAGCATTGTAGGAGTGTGCCTTTTTCCCACATCCTCACCAACAATTATTGTTGTTTTTATTCTTAAATAACTGGTATAAAATGAAGTCATAGAGTAGTTTTGATTTTCATTTATCTCATTGCTAGAAATGTTGAGCAATTTTATATATGTGTCAATTGATTGGATATGATCTTCTGAGAAGTGTCTGTTCAGTTCTTTGGCTCATTTGTTGATTGGGTTATTTGTTCTTTTGGTTTTCAGATTTTTGAGTTCTTTATAAATTCTATAAATTAGTACTATATCTGATGTGCATGTGGTAAGAATTTTTTTCCCAATTTGTAGGCTCTCTATTTACTTCTCTGATTGTTTCTTTTGCCGAAAATATCCTTTTTAATTGAAATCCATACTATTTATTGTTACTTAATATTAATCATACTGCTTTGAAGACTTATTAAGAAAGCCAGGCACTAATCAGATAGATTTGGGCCTACTTTTTCTTCTAATAGACACAGTGTCTCTGGTTTAATTTCTAGGTCCTTGATTCAAATTGGATTGAGTTTTTTGCATGGTAAGAGATAGGGTTTTAATTTAATTTTATTGTATATAAATTTCCAATTTTCCCATCATCATTTTTTGAAGAGGGTATCTTTTCTCCAATGTATATTTTTGAAGTCTTTTGTCAAATATAAGAAAACTGGGGCTGGGGATGTGACTCAAGCAGTACCATGCTCGCCTGGCATGCACAGGTCACTGGGTTCAATACTCAGCACCAAATAAAAATAAAATAAAGATGTTGTGTTCACTGAAAACTAAAAAATAAATATTAAAAAATTCTCTCTCTCTCTCTCTCTCTCTCTCTCTCTCTCTCTCTCTCAAAATAATATATAAATAACTGTAATTATGGGGGTTAGTCTCTGTGTTACCTATTCTGTACCATTGGTCTACAAGTCTATTTTGTTGCCAACACCATACTGTTTTTTGTTATTATTGATCTGTAGCATAGTTTAAGATACAATATAGTGATGCCACCTACTTTACTATTCTTGTTAAAAATTGCTTTAGCTATCCTGGGTCTCTTATTTTTCCAGGTAAATTTCATGACTGCTTTTTTTCTATGTCTATGAGGAATGTCATTGGGATTTTGATTGAAATTGCATTAAATCCATATAGTGCTATTGGTAGTGTGGTCATTTTGACAATATTAATTCTGCTTATTCAAGAAAAAAATTAGATCTTTCCATATTCTCATATCTTCTTTGATCTTTTATCTCAGGGTTCTGTAGTTTTCATTGTAGAGATCTTTCAGCTCTTGTTAGGTTGATTCCCAAAGATTTTATAATTTTACACTATTCTAAATGAGTAGTTTTCTCATTTTCTTTGCAGAGGATTTTTCATTGATATACAGAAATGCCTTTAATTTATGTGTGTTGATTTTGTATCCTGCTACTTTACTGACTTCATTTACTAGTTCTAGCAGTTTTCTGGTGAAATGTGTTGAGTCTTCTAGGTATAGAATTATATTGTCAGCAAATAGTGCTAATTTGAGTTCTTCTTTATCTATCCATATCCATGTAATTTCTTTCATCTGTCTAATTGCTCTGGCCAGTGTTTCAAGAATTATGTTAAATAGAAGTGGTGAAAGAGGGCATCCCTGTCTTTTTCCAGTTTTTACAGAAAATGCTTCCATTTTCTGTCTTAGTGTCCTAGAATGATTCTCCCCAATGTTGTGGCCATTGGCCATATAATCCATCAAATTGACAAACTCAGTTTTTTCTTGTCACAGGATCTATATGCGAAAATATCATGTGCTTGAAGCTACTGGATTAGACAGGATAGACACAAGACATTTACCTAATAGCAAACAATATTGATTAGTGATGTTCTATAAATCACCAGGTGCAAATATTATGGATAATATGACGTATTTAGAGTTCAAATCTAGTACCTTGCCACAAATACATTGTGGTAACTGTGTTCTGATACAAATTTTTGTTAAAAAGAATAAATAAATAAATAAATAAATAAATAAATAAATAAATAAATAAAATAGGGTAGTGTGGATACAGCTATCAGGTGCTACTTTTATGAGTTATGTTCTAAATGGACTCTTCCAATCACAGGATTTCAAGCACCTCTCTGGAAGCCCCCCTCCGATTCTGGAAAAGGTACTAACTCCTATAGTGTCCTTTGTCAGAATCCCTCTTACCTTCTAGGCTAATGAGGAAATTGGCCTAGCAGAAAACCACTACCACGCCCACTCCAGATAATTCTTGTGTATGGGAATTCTTAGCCATCCTATGAGTCTAAAGCTTCTGGCACTCAGACAACACTTAGAAAACTACTGCTCTAGCAGTCTCCAACATTTAGGAGATTGGGGTGTTTTTAGAATAGATACTAGAAGAACATGACTCAAACCCACTTTGTTACAAACAGTGAATGCTGCTGAAATAAGACACATACCACCACCACCAACAACAACAACAACAATAACATAAAGCCCTAAATTCGGTTATTGTGGAAATAATGGTGAAACAATATGTCAGGTCATTTTTAACTATTGACATCATATTTTCAAAATTTTTCTTACCTAAGCCTTTTAAGAATCTCTCTCTCTCTCTCTCTCTCTCTCTCTCTCTCTCTCTCTCTCTTTCTCTCTCACACACACAAATACACAAATACACACAAATATACAAATACACACACAATTGTAAAGCATGTATAAATATAAACACAGATTTTTTTGTATTTTTTATTTATTTATGTTTATTTTTATTTTTTTATTGGTTGTTCAAAACATTACAAAGCTCTTGACATATCATATTTCATACATTAGATTCAAGTGGGTTATGAACTCCCATTTTTACCCCAAATACAGATTGCAGAATCACATCGGTTACACATCCACATTTTTACATAATGCCATATTAGTGACTGTTGTATTCTGCTACATTTCCTATCCTCAACTATCCCCCCTCTCCTCCCCTCTCATCTTCTCTCTCTACCCCATCTACTGTAATTCATTTCTCTCCTTGATAAACATAGATTTTTAGAGTAACAATTCTGTCAGTTGAAAACAGTGTGCTACAATGGAACTTTGTACTCGCCATAAAATTTCTCATGAATTTTGCACTGCAGAGGACATTTCAGTTCCTTGCATTTCTTGTTGAAATTATTTTTTTCTGATTTGTTAGCATCATTTGATTTCTGCCATGAGAGGACATTTCAAATTTCTCTTGCTTTATTGTTTTACTTCAATAACACTTATTTCCAAACATTTTATGTAATTTATTATTTTTTTAAAAAAAATCTGTATCTCAGATAAATGTAAGTTTCCAGACAGCAGAAAATTTGTGTCCATTTTTTCTCTGTTGAATCTAATGTGCATAAAGAAGCACCTGGAACAAGGAATATTTGTTATTTCAATAAATTAATGAAACAAAGACCATATGTGAAGGACCCCTAAGTGACAGAATGGAGTTGAGTGTCTCAGAGAATCCCATGTGTCATAAAGTGTTATTGTGTGATAGGTGACTCCTATACCAAATCAACTATTATTTTTACTGCATATAATAAAATTTTCCTTTCATTTTCTAACTTGTTAGTACTTGTATTTTGGAATCTGTTAGGTTCTCTTTGGAAAAATAGTCTCGCACCTCCCTCATGAGAAGTTTTGAAGCAAACCTAGTTTTCTAAAAAAAAAAAAAGTTGAGTGGTTCATATTATCACTAGAGTAATGTTTTAAAAGCACAAATCTAATCACATTATTACCCTGCTTAAACTACTCTTTGGTTCCTTGTGTTTACAAAGCTCACTGGCCCAAAATCTTTAAACTGACCAATGGGGCTGCGATTCATAATGTATCTTCATTGTAAAATAAATTGTGTAATGGCCCTTGCACTCAAGAATTGCATGTCCAGAATGGGTAACTTCTGAAACTTAATTTTTACATCTATAATAAGGGATTATAATAAATATGATTTTGTATGATCTCCAGGAGAACCAAATGAGAAAATAGTTTTAAATAACTCTTTTTGCTGAGGTTAAGGAGATTCCGGAAAATTTCCTTAAAAAAGCACATTCTATTTGCATATACGTTGTATCTTGTATTTTGTAGCTAATATATATTAAATTTCTTCAGCACTGGACATTGAATTCAATAAAGTCAGTGGTTGATAACATGAAAACTATGAGACAGAACCTCAGAAGCCTTTAATGAGATATTTAATTGCCTCTAGGTAATCTGATAGTGAAGGGCATAAGATACCTTGGGAAAGACTGAAGAATTAAAAACCCAATTGCAGTGCCCAGCTTCAAGTCAAATAAAAGTTGACATTATGTTTCCAGGGGCAACACTCCAGACTGCATTGTGATACTGAGGAAATTCATATCAAACCCTTCAACTCTGTGAGGGATCATCTGAGGTATTCTTGTCCATGTTTATACAAACAGTAACATGGAGATCCTGCACAATTAACATCACAATATGTGGGGACAGAATTAGGTAGGTATGTGACCATGGAAAAGTTTTTTGGGATGGTTGAGAATGAATTTTGAGTGCCCTTTTCACTATTGGGCCCAATGTATTTTCTGTGAAATTAACACCTTGCTGGAAAGCTCTGTGACAGTAACCTTACTTCTGTAAGACCCATCCCATTTATAGCTGAAGCCCTGATTGCCCTGAACTGCAGATCCTTATGACCTCCACAGCCCTTAATATTTAAATACCAGTTAAAGGGTTGTTCTCTCAAGTCTCCTCACTTAAAAATGCTTTCAAATTCCCAATTAAAATACACTCCTCTGCCATCACTGTGTCACACGTCATGTAGGCACTCACAACTTCTGTGCCCTTTCACCACAATAATAACTGCTGTGTGCTCATTCCCCAAATAGGAGACACCATTCAGGCATAAATATATCAACTTTGGCAATAACATCATGAGCATGTTAGAGAAACCTTCAGAGACCATTCACTAACAATGAGAGGTGTCAGGTGCTGAGACAGTGAAATGAGACACAGTGCTGTGGATATTTCTCATTTTCCTTTGAACAGAAATATCTTCCTGCAGTGATCATGTAGTAAAAGGAATACACCACGAATGAATGCACATACTGTTATGTCTGAATTTTATCCACTGTTATATTAAGACAGAAATGGCTAGCCCCTAAGCAATATTAAATTGCATTTTAAAGGACATCTATTGACTCCCTTTTCTTCAATTATATATTCTTAGGGGAAAGTGTTTTTTTAACTTAGGAGTTGTTACCATTGAGAAAACAACACTAGAAAAACAGTATTGTTATTGGTTCCTAATGAAATCATGCATTTTATAATTGTAATATATAGATAACATAAATTATAAATCATTCCTTTAAAAATTAATAGCATATTATTTACAAAATATTTATATTTTTGCCATTCACATTAGGCTCCAACATGGCTCAGGTGGAACTGGCCTGTTCCCAGTTCATCAACTTAACAATCCTGATATTAGTATGTTTTTTCATAATATATGTGTTTTACCCTCTACATCTATGTGGGGATTTCTCTCTGAAAAAGACCCTAAATTTTTAAAAATTATCACATCTCCATATGGCTTCTGCCCAATAAACCCCTCAATGATAAACAGTGTTGTAAAAGATTATTTTCTGAAATATTTTGTGAGGAAGTAAAGAGCAAACCACTTGGGAGCACTTTTTTGCTAGATTACTAACATAAAATTCTAATGAAGCTGTGGCAAAGACCCTTCACAGACTTTAAGAACAGACAGGAGATTTCCTCCTGCAGACATGTTCTCAAGACAGAGCTGCACCCTACTTGGATCCTCCCGAGGCAAAGAAGGCCCACAAGGTCATTGAACTAGCTGTTCAGTCATAGGACGAATATATATCATAAATTTCCAAATAATACATCTAATAAAACTAATAATTACAAAATGCTAACTTGAACATAGTTTGATTAAATTTAATTTTGAATGAAAATGTTTAATCTTTAATACACCATATTTATCTTAATGCTGATAGATGAGAATTTACTGCCAAAAGTGATAACTTAATGCTCTCTGATAAAGAATGCAAGTCCAAGGAGAATTCAAGCATCAATTATAAGCAGACTTGCTGCCAGGTCCCAATTTGAAGGTAGCAAAACTCCTGTCATGAAGTTGATGCACCCCTGAATCACCTGACCATAATGATCTCATCTGAAAGAGACCAGAAGTATGGCACAACCTGAAACCTCAAGAAACCTTAGTAGAGGTGAGGCCACAATGATATCTTAGAGAACATCTGTGAGGACAAGTTCAAGGAATACTGCATTCATGCCATACATTAAGAGTGTCTGAGTGGCAAACCACTCTCCCATGCTAGGTTGTGTAAGCAGCAAACCACTTACCCCTTATGCACAGCCCTAAGCTTGAGGCTATGTGTTGCAGTCCCTGCTCTTGATCCATTGCCCACTCCTTAATTGATCTCTGCAGGAATAGTTGGCCAGAAATTGCATTGGTGGCTGCCTGTAATCTGCTACACTACTGCCTGAGTATATATACATGGTAACTGCACAATAAAATGAGACCCCCTTCCTGCTTGGTCTCCAGAAGTCTTGATTAGAGACTTCACAGCCACAGTCTCTTTTACACTTTTCCATGGAACCCCGCACTGGACATGTACAACATCAGTACATAGCACTTGTCTTTCTTGAAGGTGTGGAATAAAACTCTTTGTAAAGTGATTTTCCTGACCTCTAATGCATGTCAGTATATTTAGCATTTCCATCACCACATCTTTGGTATTTGGGTATTTACTCACTTAGTCTTTGTACCAGAGAAGGTTATTCCTCCATTAGAATTGACTGGTTGATCTTTGCTTTTTTTTTAACATTTATTAGGCTGGAGATAATGAAAAGAACTTTCTGCATCCTGCCATTCTCTAAGAATGACAGTTCCTTCATACTCTTTAAAAAAGCATTCGACTTGTCCATGAGTTTCTTTTTTTTTCTTTTAATCTATGCAGAAGGTTATACTTTTCTTCAGGCTACTTTTCACATCATACCTAAAAGTCAACTGATGGAGTAATTCTGAGTGAGGGAAAAAATACTCACCAATAAAGTGATGATAGGTAGGCCTACCTACATCTTCTATGGAGGTTGTAATAACTAACCTGTGGCCTCAGGTTATTGGGAGAAAATTACTTCAGTTTCAACTCACTAAGTTTATCATATTTTAGCCTAAATTCAATCTCCAAAGAGAATTTTATGTCCTCCAAGGCATCTATTCACCATAGGACTCTGCAAAGTAACCATGGATCCACTAGCTACAACATAAACCAGGGGATCATCCCCAAATTTACCTGGGACCAAACCAAACCAGTAACTGTTCCTCTTCTGCAGGATTCAACACCCTGATCATGAGAATCATATTCACTAATGGAAAAAAAAATCTAGTACAGTTTTCAATTGCATTGACCATATGCAACTTTGCTCTGATTTTAATCAATGTATTAATTTAATCACTAATGAAACATCTTAGATTAAATATAATCATGTTATACAGTTTTTAAAATATTTCTTTTCTAAATATTTATTTTCTAGTTATAGGTGGATACAATATCTTTATTTCATTTATATGTGATACTGAGGTTTTAACCCCGTGCCTCACATGTGCTAGATGATCACTCTACCACTGAGGCAAAATCCCAGTCTCTCATAATATACACTTTGATGTCTATGTTTTTGTTCAAAATAGTGTTTTGATTCATCCAGATTTTTCTGTGAATAAGCAGTTTACTTATTTTATTTAATCTATTTATTTATTTTCTTTGTACCAGGGATGAAACCCAGAGCCACTTTATCACTGAGTCACATCACTAGCCCTTTTATCTCTTTTATTTTGGGAGAGAGTCTCTCTAATTTTCTTAGGATGTTTCTAAGTGGCTGAGGCTGGATTTAAATTATGATCCTCCTGCCTCAGCCTCCCAAGCTGCTGGGATCACAGGCATCACTTTCATTATGTCTGAATAATTTGACATTTTATGAATATGTAAAAAAATGCTGAACATTTGGAAACCTTAGTTGTAGGCAAATTTTAAAATGGAAACAAACACATGTAGGATTGACTAGTTCTTGTGTTCTATTGTATATCTACAATAATATATGATATGATTCAAAATTACTAGAAGAAAGTAAATGTGATAAACAATGAGAAATAATAAGTATTTGAGGAGGCAAAATGCTAATTACACCATTCTTATCAATGTATGTGTCAAATTACTATATTGTACTACAAAGATATACTTGTGTCAGACTGGAGTGGTGGCTCAGTGGTGGAGCACTTGCCTTGTATGTGTGAGGCACTGTGTGTGATCCTCAGCACCACATAAAATAAATAAAGGTATAGTAATCATCTACAACTAAAAAAGAAATTTAAAAAGATATATTTATAAAAAAATTATAAAGTTATGAATAGTTGCACATATATACATGCTAACATTTTTATTTCCACTGAAAGTAGAAATGCTGAGTATCTTATTTTAAATATTTTAAAACAGTTTTTTTTTTGGTTAAAGTTTACACATCCAAATATTCAGATAATCTATAAAATTATTTATTTTCATGTAAATATTCAAAATCATGTAACCATCATGATTTAATCTATTAACTGAGGATATACCCTTAACTTTACTCTATTGATTGTAATTTTTCATCATGATAAAAAAACTATTTTAATGAGATCTCTCCTCTTAACAAATATATATGACATATATATGTAAATACCTGCCTGGCCAAAACTAAAAATCCAGTAAAGAAGTGTCCAAACTTCCCCAAACCCTGGACCACACATTTTTCAATGATAGCCTTCTTATTGGTTTTATTTACTATAATTATGATTTTGATAGTAATTATCATGGTGATTCTTAATGTGGAAAACTTTTTATACAATTTTTTCATTTCTATACATTTTGGAGTAAACATCTTTTCTGATTTTTTGACCATTTTCAATTGGGTTTTCATTTATTACTTGTTCTTGAGTTATAACTGTACTTTGGATATTAACTCCTTGTTTGGGAATATCTGCTTTGGGAATATGCTAATATATCTGGTTTGGGAATCTATTCTACCAATCTTCTCCCTTTTCACTCTTGTATTCTTTGCTAAGCATGATCTTTGAGTTTTGACAGAGTCTTGCTTCTCTATTTCTGTATTGTGGCTCATGCTTCTGGTATCATGTTAAAAAAACAAATATTGAATGTTCCCTAAAGGCCAGTGTATTAAATGTCTGGTCTCCCAGTGGTGCAACTGGTTGTTGGTGAGACCATTGGAAGGGTGAAGGTGTAGGTCCTTAGGTCAGTGGGCCTGCCCATTAATTAGATTGTGTAACCCAACTGTGATCTCTATTTTCTTCCTGGTTTGAGGTGTGAGAGTTTTCTTGCACACATGGTCTCCCCAGAGTGTGCCACAATTCAGGGCCGTCTCCAGAACTGAGCAAGGAAGGCACCATGCTATTCAACACCAAAAACTAAGGTACATGAGTCATGTTTCTTTCTAAATTGGTTTCTTCAGGTATTTTGTGGTAGAATGTGCAACTGACTAATGTATGTCATTTCCCAGAAATCATTCTCAATATCATTGCTATTAAAATATTCAAGTATTGTTGTTTGAACCAGTTTTAGTCTCAGAACTTGCACATAGTTTTTTCCTTAAAGTTACTGAACTTGCATTTTATTTATATTTGTACATTAATGCTTCAATTACATTAAATCTAGAATTAATGAGTTTGACTATTCTATTTGCATACTTGCATATATCAGGCTTTGATTGAATACACCTCTTTTGATGCCCCCCCCCCTCTCTCTCTCTCTCTCTCTCTCTCATCCCATTATATTTTACAAATAATCTGTATTTTTCTTCTTCTTTTTGCCCTTCCTATAGTTTCCACAAGTGAGAGAATTTGTATGGTACAAATATTTTCATAACTAATTTTATGTGTCACAGTAATATCTAATTCCATCAATTGTTCTGCAAATGAGATGTTTCATTCTTCCTTATCACAAAATATAGGTCCATTGTATATGACACTTTTTTCCTACATTTGTCTTTTGAAATGCAGCTATGCTGATTCCATATCTTATTGTGAATAGTACCACAATAAACATGGTTATGAAGGTTTATCATATGTATATCCCAAAGATACGTACCAGGAGTATATATCCTTTTATATCTATATATCTATATGTATCTATATCTATATCTATATCTCTCTCTCTCTCTCTATATATATATATATATATATATATATATATATATATATATATATATATATATACATATATGTATATATCCTAATGAAAGTTTGAAGTTTGAAGTGCATTTACATAATTGAAGATCATGTTAAGCCCTTCTACCACACATACATTTTTTGGGCACCATAACATCCATTTTTACTGCCCCTACCCAACCCCACCCTGTAGCCTAAAAAGTGGTCATGACCCTGGCCTTCTCAGGTAACTCACAGCCCCTCTACTGCCATCTAAAGGAAAGCTACCCGTATGTGAATAACCCTGTCCTGAGCTCCCAGGATCCCTGGGTCTATTAAGGCCTTGGGCTCATACCCTGTTGCCTACCTCCCACCACTTTTAGCATTAGAAAGAGTCCTGGCTCACTTCAGGGAAGCTAAAACACACATTGGCACCCAGCTGAGCCAAGCCTGGCCCAGAGCACAACCATCCTTGTGCACCTGCCTTTCCCCAGCATGAAGGTGGTACACTCTCTATTGCCCAGGGGACAAGGGCCACTAGTGTCGTGCCACCACCAATTTTTGCTACCCTTAGCACAGTATGGCCATTCAAAAATTCCTGTTGGCATTCATATCACTCCTTTTGTGTGAAGACATACGGAGAGTGGCAGCAAGGAGGAAAACTTCTGCCCCTGCATTAGGCCAAGAAAAAGACCGAGCAGACCCCCTGACACCAAACCAGCTTCTCTTCTAGGAATTCTTGGGCCTGGAACCCTGGAACCTGGGGAAAATTTCAGAACTGAGTGGGGAAGATGGCATCAGGATGGGAATGGCTTGGGCAGGTGAGGGAGAAAGAGCCAATTTTCACACTATTCAAATGATGCACATTGTAGCTAAGATAAAGATTAGTTTCCAACTATAGGTAGATGCAAAATACTATCGAATTAAATAGTTTTTATTTACGTTTCTTTACAAAAGTCTTTTTTTTTTTCTTTTCTTAAGTCACTTTGTTCTCAGGTTAGAGTATTAACAGCAGATGCTTCCAGTTCATGGAAATATATTTTTTTTTAAACAACAACAACAACAAAATAATTAAAAAATAATTATTTGAATGAATACTAATGTTGTTAATGGAGGAAAAAAAGACACATAAGGAAAATTGACAATATTAAAATCATGTTTAGGATTGACTAGAAAGAAATCATAATTAATAAAAGAATAAGTGCAAATCATCCAGAAAGATTTTTAAAAATTTGAAAATTCCTTTCCCCCACAAGCCTGGAGAACCCTCATTGGATTTGGTAGAAAATAGCAGCATAAAATCTTTTAGGTTCTAAGGTGGAGACTGAAGAGAAAGAAAAATGTTGATGGCTTCAGAGGTTCTTTTTCTCCATATGAGTTTTTTAAAATTAATATTACTTTTAATTTGGTGGAGAGATACTGAAATACTTCAATGGCCCAGGGAGAATTGCCCCACCTCTCCACCTCCTATGCCCTCCACCCACATTTCTTTTTTTTTTTCTCAGTCCACCCTTGCCCCATCCTCCTCCCAGTCCTTTCCCCAGTGACAGGACTTGGCAGCAGTCACTGCCAGGAAGGAGGAAGGAGGGAGGGAGGGCCTGTCTCCCGAGCCCCCTCCTCTGCTCCAAGCTCTTGCAGTCCATCTCTCTTGGCAAATGCTGAGATGCGGAGGAGGAGTGGAGCAGAAAGAGGAGGAAGAGGAGGAGTAGTGGAGGAGGAGGAGTAGTGGAGCAGAAGGAGGACAGGGAGGAGTGGAGCAGGAGGAGGAGGAGGGAGGATCTCCATTGAAATAAACAGCCAGGCACCAGTTATTAACAGGAGAACTTGGCGGCTGCAGCCTCAGCTACAGCTTCGGAGGCGAAGGTCAGCGCCCAGGGCAGCTGACACCTGACAGACCGACTGGAGCCGGTCACCGTGCCTTCGCCAGGGGCTGCGAGTGCGGATGGGAGGCAGGCGCGGCAGGCGGCAGGCGGCAGGCGGCAGGCGGCAGGCGGCAGGCGGCAGGCGGCAGGCGGCAGGCGGCAGGCGGCAGGCGGCAGGCGGCAGGCGGCAGGCGGCAGGCGGCAGGCGGCGGCACCGCGTTTCACCCGCGCTGTGACTTCCCGCCCGGAGCCAGAGGAGCCATGCACCCCTAGAGGGCTGTTATTGGGTGTGAGCACCTCAGAAGACTCGGGAGACAGTCTCTGAGCTCGAGGCGGTTGGAGGCTGCAGCCCATGGCGCATGCCAGAGGTGTGCCCCGAGGCCAGGCTGGGAGGGCCCCACTGGAGAAGCCAGTGGCTGCCGCCCAGACCGGTGCGGGGTGGAAGACAGCCTAGGCTTAGGCTCTCCGGAGGGCAGCCTGCTGAGCTGGGCAGGTGACTCCCGAGAACGTGCATTCTTTGAGGGAAACGTTTTGCGGGTAGGTGGGAGATGGGTGAGGGGAGGCAGGACTCAAGAAGTGCTGGGAGTGTGTGAAGGTGAAGGGAAGTATCAGAGGCAGCCAGCGGGCTGAGCCTCTAGGAGGAGGAGGTGGAGAAGGAGGAGAAGGGGAGCCCCACCTGGCAGGCGGTCGCCCGTGTCAACCCCAGGGTCGGGACTAGGGGCGCCTCACAATCTGGGCTGACAGGAAGGAGCTGCAGCGGGCAGGGCAGCGGGGGCTCCAGCAGAGCTGGACAGGACTCGGATTGGAACCCGGACCAGCAGCAGTGGGGGGCGGGGAGCAGGGGGCGGGGCCGGGTGAAGGCGGAGATCCAGGAGCCGGGCCGCAGTGGGGGCGGGGAGCCCAGGGTCGGCCTCAGAGGCGCGGAGCTAGCTCCTCTCCGACTTAACTTTCTGGAGTTGCGCTGGGAGCAGCCAGGGCAGGAGGAGCCCACCCATATTTCAGCTCACAATTGTATTTATGGAGTTCTTGATGTCAAAAAATGTTTTCTTTATGAAAAGAACCAATTACTCTCAACTTATCTTTTGCTCATTGTAATTAAATTATTCCTTTGTACATGGAATAAAAAAAGAAATTATTAAATTTATTTGAAGACATCCGAATAACATTTGGTTATGCAGTCTACCTATTTTAATATGACTTGCAAAATTGAAAACTGCAGAGGAATTCTAAGTTAATAGAAAATTCTCTAAACTTTTTTAAGGACATTCATCTCAAAATGTGGCACTTCACTATCTGACACAATAAGAGAAAGATAAGAAACCAAATAAAATACCAACAAACTCTGACAGAAACTCTCTTTCCAAAATTAGACTTATTAATCATCACATGAGAGACTCGATTTTCTACAGAGGGCTTATTCTTTAATATACAAAACTCCCTCTCCTCCCCACTAAACTGACTTAGAAAATTACACTGGTTTCTTAGGGCTTCTGCCCAAGTTTCTTCCTTATGAACAACTGACATTTCTGAAAACCTCCTCTAAATATTGTGAGAGATAGAAGTGGCTTTTTATTTAGAAAAGTAGTTGTGATTTAGGATTATCAGTGAAACCCCTTGGGGCTTTATTGAATCATGTCAACAGCTGTCAGTAATAATATGTACTTTGCTGGCTACAACATAATTTATTGATATGTATAAAACAATGTTATAAATTCGAAAAAATATGTTTTGTTAATAATTTATTAGCTTTATTATGCCACAAAATAATGCAGTCTTATGAATTATACAGAGCTCCTTGTGAGCATTATGGTGCTGTAGGTAATAAATTTACCCTGTTCTTTGGCCTGCCAAGAGAGTTGTAAAGCAGAATATTTTAGTTCACCTTTGTGATAATAAAAATTTTAGTATGTCAGTCAGTTCTAGCTAACATTTACTTCTGAGGTCTTAAAGAATAGTGTGCTCTAAATGGTTCTGGGAGTGTTTATACTGGCTCTGACTATCCTGGGTAATGTTTCAGTGAGTGATATGATCAGATAACAAGTGGCACTATTTCTCAAGTATTGATATTGTGATATCTCCTGTAGTTTTATTGCCTGGAGTAGCTGATTTTGTCTTAACTGGATCTGTAGTTCTTTGTGTCTATTTTTAATATGATTTTTTAAAAGTGGTTTATAAACTTGTGCACCTTTTCTAAGTGATATCACCCTTCTTTCTCAGTTATTTTTGCATGGATCAGGAATCAATAAGTCCTTATTGTTCTTGTTTTATCCTCTTGAAAAAATACAGACACCCTTATATAAAATGTTTCTCTTGAAACTGAAATAGCCATCAATTCATCACCTCTTCATATGTTCCAAATGGTAACAAGACATCTGCATTGGTAGCAAATCATAACTGATTATATAAATATAATTTAGAGTAACATGTTTACATAAACTTTGTGAGAATAGCCAAGCTTCCTGTGTTTATTAATTTCTCCTACAATAACAGTAAGGGTGGTGATTTTTGCATAGGAAGGAAAACTCTGATATTCAATCATTCTTTTGGCTGATAGCATACAACTGAATTGTTAACATGTTGTAATTTCCTAACAGGATAACAAAGAAGAAATAAATTTATAAGAATCACTTTATTGAAGGTAATAGCTTTTCTACAAGGGGTGAAATATTTCATTTTGTTCCTATTTTCTTAAAACTGCATAGACTAATTCTGAGAAAGTATGTAAGCACTTTCTTTATTTGTATACATTTTTGGATGTTGATGGGCCTTTATTTTGTTCATTTATTTATATGCAGTGCTAAGATGGAACCTTGTGCCTCAAACATCCTAAGCAAGTGTTCTACCATTGAGTTACAATCCCAGGTCCAGGCACAAACCCAGGTCTTTCAGCTCTTTTTTTGATGTGTAGAATTTCTCACCCATGCCTCTGCTGTCTTGATCTAAGTATCCATACATTTACTTCACATTGATATGGTGATTTGATACACACACACACACACACACACAATACCATTTACTGCAAGGAAACAACATGGTTAATAACTTAAGTCCATTTTAAGCATTCAAGCTAATTAGAATCATAAAGCTATAAGAATAAGGCCTTTTAATTCACTGGTATATTAACCTATATAAGAGGGGGGAGCTTTTATACAAAAAATCCTGAAGTAGTCCTAATGAATATTTGGATTGAAACAGGTGGAAAATAATGGTTGAGATTCACTGCTCTTTTGTGTTGCACTAATATTAATTAGGAGCAGCACACTAGTTGAGCTGAATAAAGATGGCCAGTTTCTAAGAAAATCAGAATTTACATATTACAGGACCTTTTAGATCACATCAGGTTGACTCCTTTGGAAAGCAAATGTGTAAGCCATGCAGCTCACAAGACATGACATGGCTTATCCACATTCCACATGGCTTGTGAGGCCTCTGTTTGGCAGCAGAAGACCCTCAACACTGCCTTCCACAGAAGAGATTGCTGCAGTCCAATATTGGGATTTGAAAAGTGTAGTAAACTATGGTTTAAAAGCAATTTTGAAGACAGGTGCCTTCTGTTTGTTTCCAGAAAAAGAGACAGTAAGGGAAATATGAGTGAAAAGTCCTTTTCCATGAGCTCCTCTTTGTATTGCTATGTGAGCATAGTCTATAGAAGAAAATAGAATTCTGACTGTGAGGGGAAATCTGGAACTCCAATGATTGTTATAGAAGGATAGGAAATGTTGACACCAAGAGTATGCTATGAAATATTTAGCATAGGATTTCCTACTTCTTTGAGAGAAGGCTCTGTGGTAAACAGAAAATGCTGGTCAAATCTTTTGTTTTGGTTTCAATAAGGCTAGAGTTTTATTTGATGTTTGAGATCCATTTTGCTTTGAAATATAATATTTTTAGCATCCCTACCATAGGTTTATATTAAAGGCAATTTAAGTACTGTGGTGGGCTAACATACATTGCTTCTTTTTATGGGAAATATTTTCTACTAAAAAAACTTAAAAAATGGCCAATACTCTTTAATAGGGAATTTTATACATCATTGAGTGGAGACTTTCTTAAAATGCTTCTTTCAAACACATCGTTTATTTAAAATATAGAAATGACTGGCTTTGTAAAGTCAGTCATGTAAAAAAATTCAGACACTTTAAAATAAAAGTAAACAGATCACTCACATTCTATTTTCTACAAAAATATTTTATGTACCAATATATTTAGAAAAATACAAAAGAATCAAATTATTTTACATACATATAAACGTTAACCTTAGATAAAACTTATATACATATATACATTTATACATAGAGTTCTAGAGTGCATATGCACACACATTCTAAAATATATAAAATATTTGATTGACTTGGAGAAAAATTCCAGAAAGTATCTAGTATTGATATTATTTAATAAACTTTCATGGAAAAGTAATTACAAAATCGTGCCTAAACTTTAGAGAAATAGTTTTATATGTTATCTTTCTCCCAAGAAAATAAGTTTTCAGAGATTTATCAGAGGATAAATAACCTGTCATTCCTCAAAGTCTTATCATGCATTCACTACTTTTCTTATTTCTAGCATGGATTCTCTCTCTAGTACTTAAGACTTCTTTCTTCATTTGTACATTTAGTTTTTCACTTCTACCTATTTTGATTTACTTTCTTAATCATGCTTTGTATTTTGTTTTTCTCTCTCTCACTCAAAGAATAGATTTAAATGAGATAATATATTACTTTTTTAACAAATGAATATATTTTAGTTGCTTCAAAAGTACTTGCTTTTTTGCATAATATGTTACAGTTATTCTTGGGTATAACAAACTCCACAATGGAATATATAAACATTTTCAACATATATAAACATGCTTTTTTACTTTTATTTTTGTTTTTAAATATTTTATTTCATCTGAATTTGCTCACAGTCTTTTATAAAGTAACTTTTAGATTTTATTCTAATTTGTTATATATGACAGTAGAATCCATTGTAATTCATACTACACATTTAGAGTACAATTTTTCATATCTCTTATACACAACATAGAGTCACACCATTCATGTCTTCATACATGTGCTTAGGGTAACGACATCCATCTCATTTCAACACTTTCCTTTTCCCATTCTCCCTTTCTTCCCCTTCCTCCCCACTGCCTTATCTAGAGTTTGTCTATTCCTCCCATGCTTCTCCCTCCTTTCCATTATATATCAGAGAAAACATTTAGCATTTGGTTTTGGGGGATTGGCTTACTTCACTTAGCATAGTATTCTTCAATTCCATCCATTTACCTGCCTATGCCATGATTTCACTGTCTTTAATGATGAGCAATATCCTATTTTGTATAAAAATAACATTTGCTTTATCAACTCATATACTGAAGAGTATCACATCATTCTACAAGACTGCAGCTACAACAATGTTTATAGTAGCTCAATTCAAAAAATGCTTTTAATTATCAGATTATAAATGCTTTTTCGAAAAATCTGATAAAAAGATATAAAAATTCTACTTTACATGGTTTCTATTGAACATTGTGAATGTTGAAGGTGTTGAATATTTTCTTATATATTTGTCATCATAAGTACTATTATTTCTTCTAATAAAATGTTTCTAATTGAAAATATTAAATGGAGAAGGCAATAAAGTAATAGTCTTGCCTCATAATTTATTAGGTGTAAGACTTTGTGAATATTGTAGTATTTTTTAGGTGTAAAACCTTAGCTAGCTTAAGTTTTCTCACTTAATAACTTTATAAACTATGATATATCACTTCAGTTAAACCCTGGGAATCTCAGGTTGATTATCTGTCAATCATTAATAATTGCTCTCAGATTTTACTGGAATATTTGAACATGACCAGTATTGTTTTCTTTACTTATATGTTATAATTTTTTTTCAGAGTTCTCTAAGTAAAGTAGCCCTTAAAAACACCAAGTACTCTCTACAATGTAGATATGTAGTGGTCATAACTTTTGAGATCAGAACTAAATGAAGCTTGGTTTGTATACTCCATCAATTTAAGTTTTATAAACAGGAAATAAGACAATGTTTTTATACCATGAAGAAGATTTCATAGCAAGACAGGTAGAAACTGCAGTCACTTATCTCCATGAGTACCAGTGTCACATCTACTTATCATATCCACTACATTTGCAAAAAACATCTCATTATATCAAAACTGGTATATGAGATGTAACCCCACTAAGAGTCTCACCACGCATGAAAATTTTTGAACAACATACATGGGAGGGAGGAAGCCAGGACCAGATCAAACAGAAACTGCTTGCATTAAGATCTGTAACCATCCTGGTGATGTAGCTGAACCCAAACAAAAATCAAAGCATGAGTATTGCAGTATTGCGGTTTAGACATAAGTGTGCAAAAGGCTTAATTGTTCTAAGCCAAGGAAGCAATGTAGACCATAATTGTAACTATGCAGTTATAAATCACAATTTTGAACAGAAGGACAGAAAAAGAGGCAGTAAGAAAAGAATTTTAAAAAAAGGATAGAGTTTTTAACTCATAATAGTAGGCTTGATAATCCTTACCAAAGGGGTGAAGATGTTCCAGAAATTGTCCTTTATGAAGATAATTTGTGGAAGGAGTGAGTTTTTTGTTGTTGTTTTTGGAGAAAATTTGGGCAGAAAGTATAGAATAAGAGAAGGAATAGCAAAAGCACAAAAGTCACAGAAGGAAGCTAGAGTATAGTAAGATGTCCAGTTATAGGACTGGGTATATAGCTCAGTTGGTAGAGTGCTTGCCTCAAATGCATAAGGTCCTGGGTTCAATCCCCAATACCACTGGAAAAAAGATGTTAAGTTTCAAATTTTTATTGTGTTTCTCATGCTGTCACTTAGAATTATTATTAGTATTACTATTTAAATCAGGAATTGAATCCACAGGTGCTTAACTACTGAGCCAAATCCATGGAACTTTTTTTTCAGAATGAATCTTGCAGAATTTCTGAGACGAGCTTTGAGCTTGCAATTCTCATGCCTTAGCCCCTAGAGCCAACCAAGATTACAGGCTTTCGCCACCATATCCAACTTGGAATATTTTTTAAACTGATTTTATTTTTATATATCAGGACTTCATCTCTTTTGCTAATGTTTTGAATAGAATCTGTACCTTATACCACAAATAACTTAAAAACTCACTCTTTATGTAAATATGATATCATTTTGGCATGAGTGGAATGACTCTACACTTCTTAAAGTGACTCCCTAAGTATGGTCAAGCATCTTTGACATTGTTTCTTAAGAAATTTGGAAAAGAATGTGGCACATTAAGTGTATATTTTAATTGCCGCAGTCTGGCTGGGCACAAAATCATGAGCCACTCACAGCTTTGTAAATTCAAACAGCAATTCTTTATTCCCGAACTCACACCAGCAGTCTACAAACACATTCTGGGGAAATCCACGTTCTCTGCCCAAATCCACCTCCTCTGCCTCCCAAAATGCTCTCTGAATCCTGGGAGAACTCAAGGGGAACTCAGGCAGCAGGATATGCCCTATTCCCAGCAGGAATTATCTTAAACCCAGATCCGCCCTGGTCCTTGAGCAAGGTCACCTTACATGCAATGTCACTGCAAAATGTCTAATGCAAGTCCTATTTCCATGAGTCCTTCCACTAAGCAACATGGGGTACACTGGCAAGGAAATTGTCATATCTACTTGGCTAATTGCCCTCAGCATTTAATAAAATTTAATAAAATTAAAAAGCCTTGAAAAATGTGTCCCAGAGACTTGTGCTTCAATCCATTAGGAGTAATGTTTTAGACTGCATAGTTGAGAAAATAAATGTTTTTAGAACCCCACATCTCAGTGATTTATTTAGTCAATGTTTATTTCCCACTCTAAAAGGTCTAAAGTGAAAAAGATCCAATGGTCAGGCAGGTCTCCTGGGTGGCTTACACCTGAGATAGTTCTCAGAACTCTGGGGTTCCTGCATTTCATGGGTTTTAGAGTCCTTTTCCTTCTACAATTTGTTAGTATCACAAGAGTACTTGTGCCCATCAAAAATACCCCAGTTAGTTTCCCAGGCCTTAGAAACCTTCACTTCATGGTGGTGTGCTGTGGGAGAGGCATGCACCTTCATAGTCAGTTTTAGCCTTCAGTAAACTTGTTTGTGCTACTTGCCATCTTAAAGGCTTTTTTTTCCAATCATAAATTATACTCAGAAACTTATTTTGTGTATGGAGAAAAACTTGAATTTATATTTAACTTGCCTCTTGGCTGAATCATGTCTCTTAACCAGTGATGAATTTCTGTTAATAATTTTATATGAATAATAAATGACAAAGAATATTTCATAAAATAAAATTATAAGAAGAATAGAATGAGTCATTATGCCTTCATTAAGATTGTCAAATGAGAAAGAAAATTAATTTATTTTAAATATTTTTCATTTAAAATTATTGTACTTAAAATATAATAGAAAACTGTGTAATTTTAAAACTAAGTTTTCTTATGTTAATACATATGATTGAAGCTTTATTAACTTAAAGATTATCTTTTTTCAAACCTGAGCCCAATGAATCATACCTCACCAGGTGCAAAACTCAAAAATTAATGCAAGTAATTTGTATATTAAAAACAAGATTAAATTTAAAAAAAATAGGTGGCTATTATAAAACCTGGAAGATAATATTGAAAAGATTCATCAGAGAAAAAACAGAAGATAAGACCAGGAGAATAAATTTCCCTAATATAATTCTAAAATGAGAGAAATGAGATATGGAAAAGGGGAAATAAAACATGAAAAAGTAAAATTTCCTACTGCTGACTGGGAATGTGAATCTTCAAAGAGTTTACAGTCTTCCACAAAGGAAAAAGTGATGATGACTAAAGGTGCCAAACCCACAGTTGTCCCTGAGTTGCTGCCAATCACCCTGTCTAAAGACACAGGAGAAGTTCTTTCAAGTTTTTTGAGATAAGATTTCAAGCTAAATTTTCAAGCCAGTCAACCTTTCTTTAAACATAAAGACTATGGTGTCTACACAGACTACATATCCTGTGATATTACTGACTGTGTTTTGAACAATTTCATCATTAATTTTTTTAAATGACTGTATTCTGTAATGGAATCCTTTGTAAATTACCTGATAAATATTGAAAAAGAAAAAGTTATCTACTATAGCTAAAATATCAATTAGGACATAGTGAAAGGCATTAAAATTAGCTAATCTAGTGAACTAGAAGTAAAAGTATCCCAGAAATGAATGTAAATGTGCTATTTTACATTTTACTTCTGGATTCTTACCATGTATCCATTAAAATATAAGATTTGAAGAAAAATATTTTCTAAGACAGTGTATACTAGTCTGTTCTTTGCATTGGCTAAGGGAGGTCAGACCTCATAGACCACCTCCACTCCTCCTTTATATAGCCCTACATACTGTGTGGTCCTGCACTGGCTTTGGCCTTGTTTTTCAGTTCTTACTGCTCTGTGGCACTTTTTGTTCTGACATTATTCAAATAGTAGTCTTCAGAGCCTCATTCTTGGTGGTTCTACACATTCTATATTATGAGCAACAAGCACAGGGTGATCATTAGATATTGAGGAAATACTAAGGCAAATTATTACTAAAAATAGATAAAGAGAGCTAGCCATTTTCTTTAACTGTTTTAAGACCTAAATATAATTACTCAAAAACTTGTTCTTCATTGTTTTTGTTTTTGGTGTCACAGTGGAAAGACGTGAGAGAGACACATGGATAGACACAGGGAATGTATAAAATTTTCTGAGGTTAAACCTTGCTGTGCACACCTATTTCTCAAGTCTTTGCTTGGAATTCTGATTTCTTTTCTCTAATATATTAAATCATTAAGATTTGGTAAATTAGAATGCTTATTGGTTTTGACTTTATATCAAAATTGATTCTACATATTTTCTTGCCAAGAATTCATTTATTTCATGATCCTCAGATTTTTGAGGCTTACTTAATATTCTTATCACCTTTCTCTTATGCTTGCATTACTCGAGACAGATTGATGTACTCTTTCATATGTATTTCTTTCATTTTTTTATTTTGGATGAGTCACTTACAGTTTATTTTTGCCTGAAGTATTTCACATCTCTTTGTACACAGCTAAGAGACAGAGTAGCAACCATCAGGAAAAGCGACAGTGCGGGGGGAGGTGGCATGTCTTGTTTCTTCTTCTTTTTTTTTTTTTTTTTGCTTCTGCTTCTTCCTGCACCGGAGTGCTGTGAAGTAGGAAACTGGGGTAAGAAAGTCAAACCAAACAACGGAAAACAACAACAACAGAAAACGGAACACAAAACAGAACACACTCACACACGCACACATCGGAAAACCTGGCACGAAAATGAATTAAGACTGAAACCCAATTTCTTTTTTTTTTCCTTTTTTAAAAAAATGAGGGCATAGTAGGGGGTAATAAAGTCTACTAGCAAAGTATAAAACGACAAAGCATGGTTTCCATCGAGTAAGATTAAATAGATATAAAACAATGACATCAACTGTGGGTTAGGTCTGAGGTGCCGGTGGGGAGACGTATTTGTGCTGAACCAACAGAAAAGGGAGCTGGGGGAGAGGGGGACCCCAAATAAACCATCACAGGACTGTCCTGTACAGTGAGGGCTTGTTAAGAAAAAGCCAACCGTTATAAAAGAAATGGAGGTTGTCTGTCTTCAGAACAGGTGTGGGGACAGGAACATCTTTGCTGCAGTGGTCACGTTGATAGGGGTGGCTGGGCAGTCAGGCTGGCAGGGGCGAAGGATCTCTCTTCTCCCAGGAGACCATGCAGAGGCGGGCATGCGTGAGGGCCATGGGGACAGGGACATGATGGCTGGGGAGGCCACAGGTCGCAAGTCCAGTAGGGGGACGGGGAGGGACAGCAAGGGCTGTGGGGGTTGGGAGCTGTGGGTGGGAGCAGCTCTTCTACCAGGGAGGGTGGGGGCTAGAGCCCCTTTCAAATCTGTGACAGGGGCCAGGAAAAGAACTCGGGCCTTAGAGGAGCAAGACTTGGTTACGGGGACCCCATTTCTTCCTCCTCCCCCGAGCCTGACCCCTACCCATAGGAAGCTGGAGATGTCTGGAAATCAGGAACACAGAGGCAGGGGGTGGGCAGGGAGCAGACAGACAGATGGGAGGGAGCATTAGCATACAGAATCCTTTACGAAAAAGCAATTAATTTTCCAAGGAGGATCTTTTTTTTTTTTGGCTTTTGTTTTCTTTTTCTTTTTTTTTTTTGTCTGTTTCCTTTAAAAAAAATAACAATACTACCACTAACCCAACAGCTGACTGGTTGTACAGTACTACACGCCAGGGCGTGGGGAGGGGTGAGACTTCATAAATAAGAGCAGGTCCCAGACCCGCAATTTGTCAACATTTCTTAAATAGGTGCATTATTTAAATCTTATGTACAACAAGAACCACTTTGCATAGCAATGGTGAGGACACAGGACGGTGCGATGACGGCAGGGGCGGATCCCACTCCGCTCGGGCCTCCAGGAGGAAAGCTTCCTGGGCTGGAGAGATGGCAGCGTCCCAGTTGACAGTGAGGTTCCCACATGGCATTAAACACAGAGGCAAAGAAAATCCACCAAGGGCCCCTGGCCGCCCCTTCCTGCCCCGCTGAAGCTCCTTTTGTTGCCAAAAAGTCCGCTTTAGATCAGGTCAAGGTTCTGATTATGAAGCTAAAAGAATTAGGAGGGGCGGGCGTGCTGTGGACCCCTCCCCCGCCCCAGGATCCCCCTCCACCCACAGCGGGTGGGACCCAGGACCTGCTGCCCTAGGCTATTAGTCAAGTGTCGCTGCGGCAACGTCCCTGCCACCGCGGAGCTTCACCAGGCTTCTGTGTAGCGGATGTCCACCTCCTTCAGATTAGGAAGCTTGGCCTTTAGGTCCTATTAAGTGTCGGCCGAGAGCTTGGTGCTGTTCATGTTCAAACTTCAGAGACTCTTCATGGAGCTGAGGGCCAGCAGGCCAGCGTCGGTGACCGGGGTCTCGCACAGGTTCGGCACCTGGAGCATGGTGAGGTGTTCCGACAGGAGCCGCAGGCCGGCCTCTCCAAACTGAGTGGGCCACAGGTTCAGCTGCTTGAGAGAAGGCAGTTTGATGAGGTGCTCAGCGCAGGCACTGGTTACGTTGGTGGAGGCAAACCGAGGTTCTCCAGGTTTCCAAAGGAGCCCGAGCTCAGCAAGCGAGCCAGGTCAGCGTCCGTGGACTTGGAGGGCAGCGTCAGTCTGGTGGGCCCGCCTTTCCTTTGCAGCTCCTTCAGTTCCCGCTGCCGGTCACACAGCTGCCCACCTCCGTGCTCTTCAGCGTGGAGATGATCTGCAGCTGCGTGTCGTTGTTGTCGATGATGCTGTACTCCAGCATCAAGCACAGGATCTCCACCATGGTCTGGTTTCCCCTCAGCGCCAGGAGCATGCAGGGGTCCAGCTTGTTTTCCTCCAGGGAGAGCAGAAACTTTTTGGTCTTGTAACAGGAGCCCATGAGGATGTGCACCATGCTGGCAAACAGCTCCCCATCATCGTCACAGGCCACCCCTCCGGGGCTGTAGAGCTGAAACCAGCCGTCCTTGCCAGCCCGCACGCTGAGCAGGCAGGAATGCACCTGTTGCCTCAGGTCTTCGGCAAACCTCTGAATCACCTACTTCAGCTCCTTGGTGAACTTCTCGTGCGCAAGCGCTTCTTTGGGGAATGGAATGGGTTGAAGCAAGCTGGCCAGAGGCGGTCTCCAGTCATCGTAGTCCGACAGCAGCTTGAGGATCTTGACAGCAGCCAAGCATGAGGTCAGCCTGGGGGCCTAGCTCGATGCTCATGGTGCTGCAGGCGGGGCTGACCATGAGGTAGTCGATGAGGCTGGGCTCGCTGTCGTTGTCCGCGCTGGCAGTCAGGGCTGGCTTGGCAGTGCTGGTGCGTCCCACCTCCACGTGGATCTCACTGGAGGCCACGACCACCGACTTGAGCCATGCCTCAGACAGCGTGGCTTCCTGAGACACCAGGTCCGGGCTGGGATGCAGAAGGCGCAGAGGTAAGGTGGGCTTTCGGTCGCAGGGCTGCTGACAGCCGTTCCGGATCTCCTTCAGGCTGGGGGAGTTGTCGCGGCTGTTGATGAATTCTTCGTAGCAGGAGTAGATGGCAGCCAGGCACACGGCCACCAGGTTGGGCAGGACCCAGGGGTGGGGACAGTGCCCTGTGGGGCCGTGCATGCTCTGAATAAACTTCTTCACCACTTCCATCCCCGCGTTGAGTTCGTTCAAGGAAAGAGCCTCAGTCGAGGGCACTTCCCAAAGTCCATGTTATGCTTGAGGATTCTCTGGACCACGGGGGTGAACACCTCGATGACCACCATGGACCGGGGGCGCTGTCTCAATTGCCACCCAATAATCCATTCAGATTATTAATCCATTAAATTGATTGATACATTGATTAGGTTACAGCTGTCACAATCTAATCCTTTTTACTCTTAGCATTACTGCATTGTGTCATACATGAGCTTTTCATGGGATATCTCATATGCAAACCATAATATGAGAAGAAGAGAGGATTAGTGTAATTAAAAAGCCATCAGTGATATACTTCACATCAAAGAAGGTTTGGATATTTTCTATATTCTCCTTGAAGACAGGAAAGACTATACTAAAATAAAATCTTAAGGAAAGTTCTATGCTTTAATTTTGGATGGAAAAGAAAACCATAAAATAATATTTTCATATCCTGAAGAAGAAGAAAAAGTGGGACAAGGAGCAAATTAGTATTTACATATCATCAATTCCAAACAATGGACTTTATATACACTATCTCCTTTCCTTATTCACCAAATTTCTAAGGGAAATTTATTATGATCCTCAATATATAGATAAAAGGAATTTGCATCCTTGTAAGTTCATCTGGATGGTAAGGTCAAAAGTTGCATCAATTTCTAATTTCTTTTTTTCCTACTACAAAATAAGTTTTACCGACCTCTATATCTTCCATTCTTCCATGTATATCCTAAAAACACAAATATTAGTGTTGGAAACTGGCAAATTGGTAAACTCTTTTTTTTTTCTGGGAAGACAATAAAATTAATCTGAGATACCTCTTCATTTCCTGAAAGCAAAAAAAGAAAAGAAAAAGAAATAAGCAAACAAAAGTAGAAATTGAGATTAATAATGGAAAAATACCCTGCTGGCTGAGCCTTGTGAAATCAGGAGATCATATTCTACCAACTTTTTAAACATTCTCTCTCTCTCTCTCTCTCTCTCTCTCTCTCTCTCTCGTTGGGAGTGACAAAATAATTCTATATGGTATACTGGCATCACACTACTTAACTGAATAGAGAATCCCACAATCCCACATTTGGCAGGTAAACCTGTGTTACCAATTAGCAGTAATCTTAGAAATGCAGACACAGGCTCCCTAAAACCCCAGAATGAATTCCAGAAGATGCAAAACACCATATCCAATGACAATGTCACAAGCAGGGACCACAGCTTCTTTTTGGATTCTGTGGTCCAATTGCATTTAGACAAGTTCTTAGATGCATACAGATAAAGCTTAATCACAACAAAGTTTGATGAAAGTGTTCTTGCATTTAATGTTTCATGATGTGCCTGAAAAGCTGGGTGAGTAATAATTCACCATTTTTATTCAACTTAGAATAAATGGTTTAGAAGAATCCTTCCTGTATTTACATTGCAAACCCACCAAACCTAAGAAACATGACCAGAAAAAAATAGGGGTGAGAAAATTAGAATAATAGACTATGACTTGGATACAAAGTCAGGGATGGCTCTGTCCTGAGGAGAGGAGAGCTATTGAAACATGATGCGATAGACTCTGTCTTCTCACAGTGTTTCCCTATAATTTAGATGCTAACCTTTCTTCTAATAGCCTTTTAAGATATTTTAGTTGCAAGAAATACTGATTATATACAAAAATGTCAGTAGGAACATTGTTGCACATAATCCATGCATGCAGGTACTTTGGGGTCAGAACAGGATATAAGGAATTGAGTTAGGGGTCAGGTATACTATCCTTCTATCCTTTGCACCTTCCCTGAGCATCTGTCCCATGCCAGTTCCTTAGTTATAAGAGTTAAAACAATTAAAGATCTTTTAGAAAATAATTGATGTATTATGATAATCCAAAGTGAATGACATAATAAGAGACCAGAACAGAAATTTTATGAGTAAGGAGCAGAAAATAAATAAGATAAAATATCTATTCTGCCTGAAAAGTAGTGAGAAGCCTTAGGTATTTTGAAAAAGGAAATATGTAATATTGCAGAAAAAGTTTCCAGACAGCAAGAGAGCAATAGCTGATGTGCAGTAGATGGAATCACAGAGATCAATAACAGAGAAGGTAATTAGGAGTGAAAAATTCATCCCAAACACAAGCTGTTGACTTAGCAGATGTATTGTTTATGTATTTTTCAGATTCTAGTAGGCATCAGCTTAAAACAATCAACCATTAGTAGTTAAATCTATGCAAGAATTTTTGTCTATTTGGTCACTACTGAATTCTGCAGTGCTTAGGCAATTATCTGGCACATAGTAGCTATGAAATAAATATGCAAATATTTATAAATTGAACCTTTAAATTATTAACTAAACATTTATTAAGCACTTGCTATATACTGGGACTGAAACATATACTAGGTATGTTGCCAAATACACTAGATATTTGTCTTTTTGCCCAATATCAAGTTAAAGAAAAGTTGCAGCTATGATTTTTAACAACCTTTCTCAACTGGTTGAAAAATCTGCTAGAATATGACTGTATAATATGATAGCCACTAACTATGTGGGATTATTGAAATTTAAACCATATCTAGTCTAACTTGAGATGAGATGTGCTATAAATATAAGATGGATATCAGATTTGGAAGACTTGCTCCAAACAAAAATGATTCTAATAATAGTTCTTTGAAAATGTTTGCATTGAGTGTGTCTGAAACTATTTCAAAACTATTGTCTTAAGTACGTTATTAAAATGATTCACCTGGGCTGGGAATGTGGCTTAATGGTGAAGTGCTTGCCTTGCATGTATGAGGCACTGGGTTTGATCCTCAGCACCACATTAAAATAAATAGAGGGGAAGGGGGATAGGAAGGGCAGCAGAACAAAATAGACATTATTATTGCTGTATGTATATAGGTGACTGTATGACCAATGTGATTCTGCAACCAGTACAATCAGAAAAATGTGAAATTATATCCTAGTTGATTCAAATGTATGAATTGTTAAGATCATTGTACTGTCATGTGTAACTAATAAAAATATAACAATAATAAAATTCACCTTTTTCTTTTTATACTATATGGAGTTGCTAAAAATATAAGATCACATAAATAGCTAACTTTACATTTCTATTGGACAGTATCCTACTAAATATCAAGGACAGAGCTATTATTTTCAATGTATGGGTTGAAAATCTTCTATACATTTTTCTCACATATCATATTAATTTAGTCACAGACACTAGGGATGAGTCTGATAAACAATTTGAGTGACTTAAATAGATTTTTTAAGTGACAACTGTACACAGTGTTATAGGTGGTAACCTTTACTATGCTTGATGATTTACATATAGGTTAAAAAAAATCCCCAATCTTCCACAGAGCTTAAAATTCCTTGCTGACTCGAGAGAAAGTAAGCAGCTATCAAAAGCTTCTTCTGCAGACATTCAGATTTGACCTACAGCTCCAGTTTCTAAGTGGAACCAATTCCTTTGTGAAATTTCACTTCTTGGATGCAGGAAAATGGTGCAATGACCACAATGGCTGTATTTGTGAGTGAAGAGCTACGCTGCTAGTCAGAACTTTGTGACCTCCCAGTCATAAACCCGTGTATGTTTCAATTTAGGAAACTCTTTCCCGTCAGCCAACTTTGCTGCCAGAAACTCTTACAATACTGTTAGAAATGTGTGCAGTCACGTGAAATGGCAGTATTGTTAGATTTCAACTTGGAAATCCTTTGCATTATGGGACAAGGAAACAAACAGATGAGGAAGCAATTGGGGAGTTAGAGCATGAATACCAGGAGGGATGGTCAGCAGTGTTCTTCTAGGGTGGGAAAGTTATTGCAAAGCATTATTTAGGAAGAACAAGTTGAAGTTTAAGGAGCTGGTAGACACTAAGCATTAGCAAGAGAAGAGGAATCAGAAATCCAACTGAAGCATAAGATGAGAAAGAACTGGTAGACATGTCTTAAAACTGTCAGTGCAAAACTTGGGTTCACAGGCAGCCAGCACTCCATCTGAATTTCAGGTAGTGACTACAGATGTGCTTCAGTCATTAATACTATCTGCCAATATTTCCCATTCTCTTCAATTCCTGGCACATAATAGGATTTTATTTCCTGGCACTCTTGTGGTTCAATGGCAACATGTGATTAATTGTATCAAACAAATTGTGTGTATAAATCCTTTCTGAGGTAGAGCACTTCATTATCAATGAAAGCCTGTAAATGCTATGTGTATTTTAAGATCTATAACAATGTAACACTGAGTTGCATTGATTTCACTACCTTTGACATAATAAGTAGAAACTGACCAGAATTCGACTTCCCAAATAACATCCTTATTATAGGGCTATTTGACATAATAAAAATCTATTCAATAGAAAAAGCTATCTAATTAACCAGACTAAAATTAATCAACACACACAAGTGGACATACAAACACATCACTTTGGGCTAAAAGTAAAGGCGACTTGGTGATTTAACCTGTAGGCTTACTTTCCACAGCCCACAAAACAGTGGTACCTACTTTCCTGGTAAGTACAGGTGTTCTCTTTTGCACTGGTGGCTGCCTTCACCATTATGTACATGGAATTCAATATAAGCGTTTTCATCTGAATGACATCTAGAGTCTCAGGCTTTTTCATAAGTTAGGGGGAATGAGGAGACAGGAATTGTGTTTGCATGGGGAGCAAGAACCATCTAGCTATGGAAGCACAACCACACACACACACACACACACACACACACACACACATACATACATACACACACACCATGAGAACTTGTATTTGTGTCATTGGTTCCCTTAGAGTTGGTAATGCTTATTTTGTATGATTTCCCTTATAGTTGGTGTGGTGTGTTGATCCTATATATAATTTGTGAAATGCTAGCTTTGCCACCCTTCCATCTGGCAGACATTATACAATTATCAGATTAGATAATGCTCATGTGTTAGTGAGATGCTAGTCCATATCTGAGACAATGTCACATTTTAGATATTGTGCACACTAAAAGTACTTCCAGAGCTCTCTTTTTCCTCTGGCAAGATGACTTCCAAGGTCCAAGATAGTGACTGCTCCATCAGCTTTGGTATCTGATTGACCACAATGAAAGATTCCTACCATTAAAAATCAGCAAAATGTAAATAAAATGAAAGCGTATCATACCTGGTGTTGCTGATCTGGATTATAATCTTGGTTACACTATTTACTAGTTACATTACTGCAGGAAAACAAATTGCTGTCTCTGAAACTTAATCCCCTAATCTTTAGAGTTAGCTTAGTGCCAACCAAAAGATGGATATAAAGAGCAAATGAGATGAAGTAAAAGAAACCTACCCTAAAGATAAAATGTTAGTTCACATTATAAGAAGCAGTAGATTTGACATTTTCTGTGAAAACTTCTAAATTCTTTTACTGTAAGACTCTAATATGAGTACTAGTATTGAGCGGTGGAAATGTCCAGGCAAGAGTCAAGGACCACCTTAGCTTTTAATGAGGACAATGCTATCATCAACTGAAACAGAGGATAAAGAAAGAGGAGGGAGTTTGGGTCCTGCTGTCATCACAGGGAATAATGTGTTCTGCACTACCAATTTAAAAAAATGGGGCAGTGCTCCTCTTCCCAACATTTAAAATGAAATTCCCCATCTGAACCTTGGGTATTGGCCTTAGTCTCGTTTCCTTCCCCAAATTAACTTCACACACATTGAAATAGAGTAGAATACTCTCTCCTAGTCTTAAAAAATCTGCTCATACAATTTCTTACAATTATCCACCACCCTCTCTGACGGTCAAAGATGTCATAATTTAGTTCACAGGATTTACTAAATTTTGTGTGGTATTTCTTTACTTCTCCCAGGGCTGCTGAGCAAGAAAACAGATTCTTGCTGAGTATCTGCTTTATTTACTGCTCCTTTTCCCACCACTAGATTCATATTCTTTTACTTATTCTCAATTTTATGATATCACCCACTGAGCCAACAGTCAGTTTGTGTCTGCAGGTGTAGGGGGTTTTGGATATTCTTCTTGGTCTGTTTCCCCTGTGGCAGCCTGAGGTCCTTCCATCTATAACAGTCTTGCCCACCTTGAATACAGTCAGTGGTCTATTAATCGTTTCACTTCTGTGAAGTAACACTTTAATTAGCATTTAGATAGAATCTGTATTTGGTCAACAGTAAGAAAGATTTTCAATTTATTTTCCTGGGAATTCTTCATTCATTCATTCATCTAATAAGCAAGTATACTTAGTAAATACCTCAGAGTAAAGAAGTTATCTGAGAAGAAATTATATATATATATATATATATATATATATATATATATATATATATAATTATCCTTCAATTAATTCAGTCTTGTTTAAGAAAAATAAATATGTCTACTAACCATTTTAGTTTTGCTTTATTCAATTCCCTTGTGCTTTTACCTTTAAATTAAATGAATTTGGCAACTGCCTTATATGTATGTACTATGTAAAGTGTCAACCTAAAAATAAAAGATCTCAATGATGAACTTTTTACTAGCAATATTTAAAGTAAAAATCCCTCATAATTTTATCTTATCTTTCTTTGATTTTGTCTAGATAACAAACTAATTTACAATGTCAATCTAATTTATAATTACATATAAATCTACTCATCTGACTGATTATCTATAATTCTCCACTAGGTATGTAAGTGAATAACTGAGAGAATTTACAAAAAAGAAAAAAAATAAAAAACCATTTGGACCTATTAATTATATTTGCAGCCAAAATTTACATTTCCTCAACTTCGTTGTTCCATGTGGACATATTTTCTGTCCTTACATCCATAGCACAAACACACATCATGCTTACCTAGACATTTTAACTTAATCCAATAGGAAACTATTATTCACAACAGCTTTGTTTGATTTCCATATTTTTAAAACCCCCCTCAGGTCTATTTCCCTGCTGTCCTGTTTTCTTTTGGCTCCATCTTGAAGAAAGCCTCTCTCTGTGACTTCAAACATTTCCCAGCATCTGTTGCAGTGGATAATTTTTCTTCTTATTAATATCAATAGCATGATGCATTCCAGCACTCTGCAGTGTTTAGATGAGATTCCACGGGAGTCCAGCCTTTTCCTGCTAAATCACAAATGTTCAAAAAATAAAGCATGAGGGCAAAAATATATGTCATGCTGACCATTTGTACTAAAGGAGATTAGAGCACACCGGCAAAGCCTGTTTCCTAGAAGTGTTTCTGAAGACCGGAGCCATGCAGAGGGCTTCATTAACTTCTGAACACTTCAAAATGAAAAATGGGCAGGGAGTAGCTTGGAAAGATTGGACAACAAGACAACAAACCAAACACCATACACATTATGATAAGTAAAGGTGGTGTTTGATTCTGAGTATTGATTTCAATTGCCAACTTAATGAAACAGAGAAAAAATGGTAGTTTCAAGAGGGGAAAATGAAGTATTATATTTTTATCAGAGGCTGATCACATGTGCTTGCTTATTCGTGCCTTCTATTTGTGGATTTCTAACACCAAAATGAAACAAGGAAACCTTAGTTTCCCAGTTCACCAAACAAAGAAATAATCCTAAATAATTTTGATTTTGAGATTCTGTCTTAATATACCATGAGCAATTTAATAATGCTTAATGCTGAATTTCTAATTCAATCTTGAAAGTAATATTATAAGCTATTTGAAGTAATTTTATCAGATGTGTTAGAAAATATTAGCTCAGCAATTCATAATTTTCAACCAACATTTTACCATAGCGAAGCAATATCCCAGCCATAGAGCAGAAAAAAATGTTCTAATTCCTTTCTACATTTGCTATAACAAAGAATATTTTTTTAAAAATTCATTAAATGCTATTAGACTAAGGCATTTCAGGGATCTAGGTTTCTATATCAACAATCAAAATCCAACTCAGTAAAAATAGTTTTCTAGAAAACTATATTCTAGGCTGATCAGCATCTGCCAACTAACCCCTAACTAAGGCTATCCTCTACTTATGTATAACCAAAGAGAAACCACTAACTAACCTCTTATAAGGGACTTTCCATTGGAATGATCCAAATGAGGCTACATCACTACTTAAATAATTCAAATATTTTATTTGCCTTGTTTCTGCTAGACCCTACAAAAGTCTCATTCTCATGCCCCATTGCTGGAACCCCAAACCCCCTGTGGTCTGGAGCTGTCTATTCACATAGTTTTTTGTTTGTTTGTTTGTTTTTAATTTCAGTATGCTTTTATTTATCTCTTATCAGTATTAAGTAAGATCTGTCCCAGAAATTGCCTTAAGTTATTTCTCATGTCCACATTTTGGCTGTGTCTTATACCAAGTGAGTAAATAAAAGACAGCATGATCCAAGTAGCAAAACAAAATTAAATAAAATTTAAAACAAAACTAAAATATTCTTAGGACTAATTACATGGAATATATCAGCTAAAATCAAATTTTCACTATTATAACTCAAATCATTAAATTTTGAATTTTAATTCTCTGCTTCAATTTTTAATTGAAAAGGTTTTGAATGTGCTCAGATAGCTTTGATTACTCTCCCAAGTAGCCACACATCATAGAGACTCTTATTGTATGTCCTCTATAATTCTTGGCACTATATATACCAGAGATTTTATGGCACATAAGCAATGCAATAGGGAGTCATTCAGGATTGACTCAAATTTACTTTTTTATTCTTATTAGTAAAAATTAATGATATCATACTGTTCATATAATTAATTTGACCTAAAAGCTAAATATGTAGCTTTCTTACTTAATAAAGGAAAATTAATTTTTAAATACACTCAAACTAAACTTTAAATAGATTCGCCTCATTACAATGCATGAAAGAAACAATGAGGCTAAAGAGAATTTGAATAAAGCTAAAGTAAATTTGAAGCTATTACCTTTATACTTTTAATACACTAGGTAGATTACAACAATGAAGAAATTCAAATTTACAATTTAGTTGAGTGAAATATTAATGGCAGTAACCCTGGAATAGTAAACATTTCTTTGTGGCTACAATTTCTCAAAAATACTTTTGTAAAACTGTAACATAAGTACAATCCTAATATTCTCTCTTCTGATGGAAACCTAGAACAAAAAACCTCATTCTGAAAAGATTGTATTGATAGCTTTGATGAACCTGATCTTTTCCCCTTCAGTAATGATCTACTAACACTTGGAAAAAGGGAGAGTCCACATTAACTCACTCCACCTGTGACAACATGCCAATGGGTTAAATAAAAGAAAATGTGAGAATGTATGAATTGTAATATTTCTAATGAAATGCCAATAAGTTGAAAACCAATTTTAAATCACTAGCATTTAAATTAAGCTAATATTTTCATTTGAAAAAGTGTGTATATTCATGTATGTGTAAGTCTATTTATACATTTGTATGTATGTGCATATGTATGTTCACATACATTATCTATCTGTATCTATCAACAGAGGTAGGTGAGAAGAGGGACATAGCTTATGCAACAATTGAAAAACAGCTTTTTGGAAAAAGCGTAAACAACAACAAAAATCAAATAATTCAACTTCTTCTGTTGAATTTTAGGGCTATCGACCTGCTCAAAATCATTTAAAATTATTTTGAGCAAAATACTTGAGTGTATTATGATAATTACACTGTGCTTCACAAATGTAGAATCAGACAATTTTGACAGATGCTTCACTTGAACTATTGAGTTACCTCAGTTGCAACTATTCCCAAAAGAAGAATTATTATTCTGAGGTGCTGCATGCGAGACAGAAGTCCTCTGAACTACCTGAAGGGTTCAAGGTGGATTTATCACTTCTGGCCTCTGACTGTGTCTACAAAATCATTGTAAAGTGGAGAAGTAAAGACATTTTCCTGATTAACCACGCAAAAAATAATTCCTTGAAACTCATAAGCAAGCAGCCACTGAGGCATGAGCTGACCAGATTAACTATACTACCCATGTTTCCTCTTTGTATAGAAATAGGAAAGATAGTAATATTGTGAAAGATACCAAACAGCAAAGCCTAACTGGCCTGTATTTCCATTCATAATACAATGGTAAAGGAGAATTTTTTTTTCAAGAGCCCAAACATGTATTGAAAGAAGATGAAAATGAAGGAACACTACACTGTCCTGAATTGAGAATTTTGCAGCCCTAAATACCACATAAAGGCTATAAAGAAAGAAAAGAGGAGGATGGGTCAATAATAGAGGCCATCAATAAACATGCATATGTCATTTCAATACTTGAAAATTCAGTTATGCAAGTTAGCCTGATGAAGTGTGAGCAAGAGGAGTCACTCCCAATACAATCACTTCAAGTTTTTAATATGTTCTATGAAACCAGATGAGGAGTCGAGGTAAAGGGAGATCTACTTTAGGATACTTAGTGAATGCTCCCTGAGAGAATGTCCTACATATATATTTTGCATAACAAATTACAACAAGTTTGATAGCTTAGTACAACACAAATTTATTATCTCACAGTTTCTCTGGATCGGGAAGCTGGAATCAACTTAGTATGGTTCCTCCTCTTTAGAATCTCTCATGATCATCCAGGGGTGGGGTCTTATCTGGAGGCTTGATTAGGAAAAAAAAACTCTGCCAAACCCAGATATGCAGTTTTTGAGAGAATTCATTTTTGTTTGGGTTATTAGGCTGAGGGCTTTAGTAGACTTCATTTGTGAAATGCAAATATATAATGCCTCCAAAGTATTATTGTTCAATTAACTAAGTGAACTTAGTTAAACTTATCTCAATAGCCTCACAGAGCCTCAGTTCTATCCCATGAAACATGAGCAGATGAGAAGTGAAGTCTCCTTTCATTTTCAAAATTTTGAAACTGTGGTTGAAAGATACTATTTCAACCTTCAGGTCCTGGCCACTTGAACATGCCAGCATAACGGTTTGCTTCATTGAAGCCAGCAAGAGAGAAAAATTGCTAGTAAAACAGAAGTCAGAATCTTTATAACCTAATCAAATAATCAAGATATCCAATAGGTTAAAATGAAATCAGTCAAACAAAGGGCATAACACAGGTCATGAATACCAGAAGGTAGAGACCTTTTAAGGCCATATTAGATACTACCACAGAAGATGTCACCTAATCTTGACCATTAGGAAAGGAGGAGGAAGAATACTCCAAGAAATAATGTCAAAGACCTAAAGTAGGAAAGACTTAAGAGTGCAGAGAACAGAAAGTATAAATTATGGGGAAAGTGATAAAAGATTAATTTAAAGAGGTTAGGGTGCATTTCGGCCATGCAAATTATAGACTATGGTAATTAGTTTGGTTATCTATTCAGTTTTCAGCAGAAGAATTACACGTTTTTGTTTACTCTTCACACAGGTAAAAGGGAGATGGAGATGGAAAGGAAGTCATGGTAGTGTTGGTAATGAGATGATAATGAAGGCAACACAATTATTCTGGAGTGAGATGGCAGAGAAGATGACATATTAATGTCTCTTAGAAGTAGAACCAACATGACTTCATGTGGCAGGTCAGAAAAAGGGAGAATTTAATGACTGTTTAGTTTCTGGATTAAACAATGTGATCATATATTTAGCTGAGATGGATAAGACTACAGAGTGACAGTGAGAAAACAAATTTCATGGAGAAAAATCATAATTTAAATATTGAACATGTTAAATTTGAAATGTCTATAGGAATTGAAGATGGCAATTTCAGCTGAAAATGAAAATCTGGAGCTCAGAGAAAAAAATCATGCTGGATATTTAATTACATTAAATTAATGAGGTTTGGACATAAACATTTCCAGAAGACAATGCATCTTCCATCAATTAGTTGTGAGTCCTTAGGCAAGCTACATTATCACTTTAGGCTTCTGTTTCCTCACATTCAAATATGCTTATGGTTTTTCATTTGTGTAATGCAAATATATAATACCCACAGAGTATCATTCAATTAACTAAGTGAACTTGGTCAAATCATGTAGCAACATAGAGCCTCAGCGGCCTCCATGAAATGTGAACAGAAGAGATCTGAGGTCCCCTTACATTTTCAAAATTTCAAATGTATGGCTGAAATGTATTATTTAATCAGAATAATACAGAATGCTATCCTATTTTAGAAGAACATTTCAAAATGGCTAAGGACTAAAATAATTTCTAATGGTAAAAAAGCAACATTTTATTTAACATCTAATTTGTGCACTGAAGTAAAATGAAAGTATCTCTATATACTTTTAAGATCATTTTATGGAAATAAATCATAACTGAAGAAAATAAAATTCACAGAAGTTTTATTCAAGCTTCAGCAAAATGTAAATTCAATATTAGCTAGCTATCAGCCATATATTTTCAAAATTCCCTTAAATTTTTATGCTTACAATAATACAAAATCAGAATGCATTTAATACATTTCCTCAAAGAAGGTAAGTGAAAAGAAATCATCCTTTTTTTTCATATTATATCATGCCAAAGAATTCCACCCTTCTATTTAGAAACAAAAATTATTGTATTGGCCTAAATTATCCAAATTGGCATTTTTTTTCCTTTAAAATTTACTTTTGTTGCTTTCTTTATCAAACCCAGTCTTGATTAGCCCTATTATGATTATAGAGTTAATGTGCCTTTTACCAAAATTAACCTTATTGTAAAATAGACAATCATCTTAACAATATTTGCATATCTGTTTAGTATGAGAAGTTGTGAGTTGAAATGTTCATGACTTTTTAAAAAGCAACAAATTCATTATCTAAACATTATAATTCATATCATAATATATAAAAATTAGCAACTGCTTAAGCTATTAAGCAAATATTCTGATTTGAATTTAATTTCTCTTTGTTTCTTTCATTGCAATGTCTTATTTTCCACAGTGTTTCTTCTGTATGTAGATTTTTCCTTGGGTAATTATAGTTATTTTTAGAAAAGTGATTACAAAATTTCCACAGTGGAATTTCTCATTACTTCTTTTCTCTCAGTAACTCCCTCAGCCAATTTTTTTGTTGTTGTTGTTTATACTTTTAGAATAACAAACAAGATGGAATCTAAAAACTTTCTGTTTTCTCCTTTCTTCTCCTCTTTACCCCATGGCAATTTTCTGTATTTGTTTGTCAAAATGCTAAAGATGAATAAAGGTAAGATGAAGGTAAGATGGAAATGACTTCTCACTCATAATAAAATTTCTACGATGATTAAAAACCACCATACCCTAGAAAGAGTTAAGAGACACTAATTGTCCACTCACGTTAGCCTCCTGCTCGCAACGTTTGAACTGTTTATAAAGCTTTATGGTAAGACTTTCCAGATTCCTTTTTATTTTTAGCCAAATATAGCACAACAAGCAAACAAACTTTTATCTCGTACTTTTCCCCTGAATTTTAATTGGTATGATGAAAACATAAAAAATGGTATAGAAAATATGAGACAAGCCATGAATTTTCAACAATTTTTAGTATGATTTGAGTCTCTTATAGAATGTTCACTCTTGCTTGTGTCTCTACCTTGGAAGTTAGGTGATTATCAAGAACTACATCACCCCTGACAGAGGGGTAAGTGTAACTTTGATTTATTGTATTTCAATTTTGTAAAAAAAAAAATGGCAACTATTTCCCTCTCCATGAGAACTCTCCCTTTGACTATCATAAACTTGAGGGCATATAAATTGGAGAAGCATACTCATGAGGAAATAATGTTTGAATTTTAGAATTTAACACTTCAGTGAGCCTCTATCTGGGAGGTTTTTATAATTCAATACAGATTTTCAACTTTCAGTTGCTTCATTGCCTTAGATTTCAATCATGTGCTTCATTTTCACCTCAAATATTGGAGCTATCAGTCAGAGAAGTGAATTATCCCCTTTGCATTTGTTCATTAGTGCTCATTCCCAAAGATGAACAGCTCTTAGCATCATCCATATATTAATCCTTCCAGTACCATGTGTGTCAGTGTTTCCTCTACCTCTTCAGCTCCTGGACTTTCAACTGAGTTTACTTCCTGTTGTCCACCTCGACAGCTGCAATTTGACTGGTTTCATTTGACATTTCTCCTTCTCCAAAATCTTCACTCTAAAATTTCCCTACCCGTTCTTACATTTCCACTACTATCTCTATCTGTTATTGTATTAAAAGTAATAAAAATAACACCTAGTTACCCATTCGGTCAAGATTATAGTGCAGATTTTATAAAGACAAAACATGTACCACTTTTATGAATTAATTTTCTCCAATTTCCTGTTCCCAATATTTATTAACAAATTTTTCATCTTTAAGTCCATTTTTTCTGAGAAATTTGATTATATTAATACCTATTGATTCTCATATATTAAATAATAGCTATTGAATTTTTCTCTGTGATAGTGCAACATTTAACATTTTCACTATCTCCATCTCAAGCATAAGTCCTCCCAAAATAGTTTGAATTCAACTTTTATTAGATAATATTTCAGTATTTGAAACAGTTTACCTCATAAAAGAATATTTATAGCTAATTATGCAACATGTGAAGCTTTTCATCTTGCTTTGTTTTCTCTAAAATTAACTATTATATTATTTTGGCATTTGCGTTATTTTCAATTTGAACTCAAATGCTCAACAAATTGAATACATTTCCTTTTACTGTCTTCAAATTCATTTTACTCTCATCTTTAATCCTCTTTTTAAAATCTCTGCAGAGATTTTAACCCTTCTCCCAACTGCACTGATTGTGTCAAGGGATGTCCAATGGCTGTTGCTTAGGATTTCCATTTGCCATCATGGCTGGATTCCCTCAGTTTCTCTTGTGTAGAATCTCATTTTTCCTAAATACCATGTTACTTTTTTCTATGTTTACTTCTTGATATTAAAGGGGGAATTTTTCTAGCAGCTTTCTGAAAAAGGGTAAATGTAAATCACAGTTTTAGAGAGCTAAAAAATCATCTTTTTTTCTACCTTTAGTTCATTGCTTACATTGGCATTTAATTTAATTTTACCTCATAATTTGGGAGTGGGAGTAGCCCTATAATCCCAGAGGCTCAAGAGACAGAAGTAGGAGAATCAGAAATTCAAAGCCAGCCTCAGTAAAAATGAGACACTGAGCAACTCAGTGAGATCCTGTCTCTAAATGAAATATAAAATAGGGCTGGGGATGTGATTCAGGGGTCTAGTGCCCCTGAGTTCAATCCCTGATACCCCCACAAAAAAAGAATTTGGGAGTGACATCCCATTGCCTTCCATTTTCTGGCTTTGGCTACTATTTCAGAGTTTGATACCATTCAATTTCTTGATTTTTTTTGTATGAAAACTATTTTTTCCCAATTTGTGAATATTTAGACCAAATATTTTTCCACATTTTCCTAAAATTTCATAGTGACATGCTTTATGATTTTTTATTTTCATTATTTTACTAGATAATTAGTGGGACATTTTATTGATATCTCATATTAAACTTGTGGGAACTTCTCGAATTATTCATTTGAAAATCTCCTTTTCCTTCTTTTCTTGGTTCTTCCTTTCTAGAATTCATATTGTTCAAATATTAGGCATCCTTTACCATCTCCTTAATTTTCTTTATATTTTTTTTATTTCCTTAGTCTTGTTTCTCATTTTATTTTATGACAGTTTTTCTGTAGTTTATCTCTCTGAAGCCAGAATTAGACAGGCAGTAAATATACATAGGTAAATCGAGTCAGGTCAGATCAGGAGGTCAATTTGAGTGAGTGTGGGAAGATTGCCCCCTGAGGGTTTGAAATTACTTTAGAGCCCTTCCTTCACCCTTATCTAGATAACCTACCCCTGTTCCAACCTGTTGCTAAGGTAACCTGTCCCAAGAATTATCCCTCCCTACAGGGAGTTATAAAAGTTGTTATTTAATGTGTCCTGGGCTGCTCCATCTGGTCCTTTCCCTGTCCATCTGCTTCTCATCTTTCAGCCATCCCATCTGAACATCTCCTGGCCAGGTATGAAGGAAGGGGTAGAGAGCAGGAGAACAAAGGAAGCCTAGACCCATTTAAAAAGGCCTAACGCCTCAATTCTTGAGATACCAGGATACTATATGGCCCCCTTCTTCCTCTTGGGAAAAGTCTATCTTACTGCCCCCCCCCACACCTTTTTTTTAAAGAGAGAAAGAGAGGGAGAGAGAATATCTTTTTTTTTTTTTTGTAGATGGACACAACCACAATGCCTTTATTTTTATGTGGTGCTGAGAATCAAACCGGGGTCCCACCTGTGCTAAGTGAGCATTCTACTGCTGAGCCACAATCCCAGCCCCAACCCCTTTTTAAATAAACCCTACTTTATATGTTTGCTTCATCGTGCTCCTCTAATATTATACTTCAACATATGAGGAAGCAGAACTATCACCGGTAACTGATGGTATTAGCTCCATAAAGTGACCTATTATTTTCCTCTCAAATTTTTACATGCCCAAAGCAATTTTTTTTCTTAAAATTAATTTGCACATTTCTTTTTTAAAGACGATATTTCTGGTATTTCCATTATTCAAGTTTCTTTTTGCATAGTCTCTCTTTTCGGAAATTTGTTTTTCTACTTTAATACTTCATGACAAACTTTCATAAAAAATTCTATTCTTAATTGTCTCAGATTTATTGCCTGCTTATATTTATAAACATATAACCAAAATAATGTGTGGAAATTTCCTTTGTGTTGCATGGGAAAAGAGGCTCATCGTTTTGGGTATTTACTGTAGTAAAACTTGGCAGAACCAGTTTTGTACAGAATCTTTCATTTTAATTTTAGATCATTCAACTTAGTTATTTCTAGAAAGAATCAAAAACATCCTATCTTTGGATCCCACTCTGTTTTTGTGTTGATTGGGGAACATCAATTGAAAGACAACAATTATTTTCAATTTATAAACTTTCAATTAAAGCCATAATTTTTAGTGAAACATCTCTGTGCTCAGTTGTGCTTATCCTCCACCTGACCTATCCCAGAGAATGAATTCTTAGTGTTCTTTTGTCTTAACAGGGTTAGTTGCTAGACCTGAAAAGTGGCAGAAGAAACAGTAGTCTAGCAGCTTTTTGGTCTCCTAATAACCAGGGACACTAGACCAATGATTGTGATTTGGTGGAATCTGTGATACAAACTAATTACTTCTAAGCTTTTTTGGCCAATGATCAGGGCTTTGCTTTCTCAAGACTGCTATATTTTTTGCCATTCACTCAGATTTCCAGTTCCCATATTTACTTGCTACTTTCTTGGCTTGTCTTGTCACTGAGTTATGGAGTCATGAACACGTTCCTTTACTATTATTTTAATGGAGTTTTGGGAATGAGTAAGACTAAATGAGAAAATTTAACCCTTTATCTTTACCAGAAACCCAAAGTCACTCATGCTGGGGATGAAATTTACCTTCTTGACTCTATTTTAAGTTCTTAACCATATGTGTTACAGCTGCCATCCCAAATCTCAAGCAACTAGCTGCCATTTTAGTGAGACTCAATTTAGCCATTTAAATCTCTTACATCATTAATTTTCTACCATGAGTGGATGTCAACCTCATCATATAGAATTCTTCATTCCTCTCCAACTTTCAATCCTGCTCTCTTTTCCTTTCATCTGCAAAGTTTTGCTGGAAAATGTCATAATCAAATTTTATTTTAACCTGATAATTACAATTGGGTTTCTCCATATTTTTGTGAACCTCATTTTGCCTATATCTATATGGTCCTGAGACAGTGCCTAATTTTCTTTTCCCTACACCTTTAAACATCTCTGACCATAACCCCATCCTTTCTATCAATAAGTGCAGACTCTGTAGCATAAATCCTTGTGTTCAGCTCTTCACTTTATGTTGTTCTTCAACCTTTACTTTTACTTTGCTATCTACAAAATACAATCGCCTTTTCCCTTACTCTTTCTAAACCCACATTTTGTGCCAGTGGATTCCTTTTATCCCACTTTCTCTAAATCTGTGCTTTATTCATTAGGTCTCTACTTTGCTGACATGTTTGGATCCACTCTATACCGAAGTGAAAACAAATTATTCTATACTAAAAGCATTTTCTTAACATTTGCTTTCAGTTTATTTACCGCCTTCTGCTTAGCCTTTTTCCTTTTGATTTTAGATTTCTCCATAGTTTCAACAATCACTTCAGCAAATGATATCAGAAGTTACATTTACATTTCCAGTTTCTCTTCCAGGCTGCATTATTCACTTGTAACTTTCTGATAGATGGCAAAATGGACATCTAGTATCTATGAGTCAATATGTTCAAGGCAAAATTTGTTACATTTCTGCATTTCCTTTCACTTCCCTCCTCTTGGCACCTCCTTTTTCTTCCCTCCTCTTTTTCCTTCTCCTCCTCCTCCTCCTTTATCTTCTGTTAATATCATCACTCTACTTAACAAGAAAAAAAAAAGAAAAATTTCTATCATTTTTCTCTCTTTTCTTTTATTTGGTGCTTTTCCCCCAAAACAAAACAGTGACTATTGACTCTATCTCTGAAAATGTCTATCAAAATTACTCTCTTTTTCATTCCCATTATCATTACCTATTTCAGATTCTTCTTACCATTTTCAGACTACTGCACTTGCCTATTTTGACTTTTTCTATCTTTATAAGTCATTTTTCATACATTTGACACAGTAATAACTCCAAATCATCATTTAATCATGCTACTTCCATCCATGGATGTCACCATGGAAATAATGTATTAAGGCATTAGGGCAAATCATGCACAGTATCATTTTATCTGCTTTAAGAAATGTTTCGTTGTCATGGTTTGTCACCATCCTCTCAAATATATTACCCTCAATTTTAACACTTGCACATTTTGATAATTCCTAAAATTCTGTTTGGTTTTTTGCCGCAGTCTGGCTGGGCACAAAATCACGAGCCACTCACAGCTTTGTAGATTCAAACACCAATTCTTTATTCCCAAACTCACACCGGCCCTCTCCAAACACGTTCTGGGGAAATCCACGTTCTCTGCCCAAATCCACCTCCTCTGCCTCCAAAATACTCTCTGAATCCCAGGAGAGACTCAAGGGGAACTCAGGCAGCAGGATATGCCCTATTCCCAGCAGAAATAATCTTAAACCTGGAACCGCCCTAAACCCGGATTATCCTAAATCAGGAACGCCCTAAATCCAAGGAGAGCCTTAAACCCTGATCTGCCCTAAACCCGGATCCATCCTGGTCCTTGAGCAAGGTCACCTTACATGCAATATCACTGCAAAATGTCTAAGGCAAGTCCTATTTCCACGAGTCCTTCCACTAAGCAACATGGGGAATGCTGGCAAGGAAATTGTCATACCTACTTGGCTAATGACTCTCAGCAGTTTTTGTTTGTTTGTTCTCAACATCAGAGCTGTTTCGACATGCATTCCCTAACCAAACAGGGGATCTAGGATTACATTTATGTATAAACATTTTATTACATAGATTGATTAGTGGAAGATCCAGGTACTCTTTAGTTCCACTATTTAACAAATGAAACTGAAAAATATTTTGAATTTATCAATTTTTTTCCTATTAACACAATCAAGCATTTAGCAATCTAAAACTATCATTCCTCTGTATTTCTTTTGTAGAAGGAGTTTGCATATTTATTCAACATATCTATACTAAAGGCCAACTCCCCACAGAATATAATGAATTGGCATCCATTTTCTGAAAAGTAGTTTAATAATACAGATCAAGAAACAATAAAAAGCAAATAATATTAATTTGTAGTGAACAAAATCCATGGAAAGATATTACATGAGCTCTTTCACAATGGGCATGTGAATAAACCTCAAATTATATAAAATGTTTAGCTACAGTCAATAATTTTACTTAATCTATGAAATTCTCATTCATTCTTTTACTTCCTATAGTTGGAAAGTAAAACTACTTTGGAGCTGAAAATATCAAACATATTTTTACTTTTTATTAAATAAACAGGAAAAGAGTGGCCCTGATGTTTAATGAAATTAAGGGAGGAATTTCTGAACTTTATACATGCTTATTATCTACAAGTTGAGCCCCAAAACTTAACACTAGAATTCAAAATACAATAAACATACATTCATGAAAGGAATAACAGCTATTATATCTTACTTTTGCCTCCTAAGAAATTGATAATTTTAACTTCATACATAATATTTGATTATTATACTTGTTTTATAACTTATTATAAACATGTATTAGTTAGATATCAATAATTTTATTAATTTCTTTCATAGGATGTTTTCAACACTTTTAAATTTCTAATATTTTAATATTGTTTTTTGAAATATATTTACCATATTTATTTTAATTTGAAATTCACATTACATAATGTATTTCCTGTTTTGGGGTTTGTTTTTCTAATAGAAAGTAAGTCTGTCCTGACTGGTTTAACATTGAAATCTGACTTGAAGTAGTAGGTTACACTGTGCCTATTTTTTTTTTTAATTTGAAGGAGTTGAAGCTGAAATTCTAAGGCTTTGACAAATATTTTTAAGGCAAATAATAAAGTATTTTCTTAAAATATAACATTGTCAAAGTGTATTAAAATTAATAATAGTTTAATTCTCCTGACATTTTTCTGACCATGTTAACTTAAAGCCTCTGTCTCTGTATTTTAAAAAATCAAATGTAATGATTAGTAATTTGATATGTTTTAATAAAATAATTTTAATATTTCTCCCAGAAAAATGAGAAACTGGATGCCCCAAATGCAATATTTTAAATTATATTCTTTCAACAGTTTGAAGGAAGACCTCATCAAATTGTCAGTTTTTAAGTTAACAAAAATAACTGTTATAGCATAGTTGTCATACTCTTTTTTATATTCTTTTGTTTTGAACATAAAAAAAGGAGTTTCTAGAATTCCCAATGATGACAAAACTCCTTTCCCAACATTTAATATAAACAAGAGATTTCAAAGTTTACATTTATAAACAACAATAAGAACAAAGCCAAGCAGTGGGGTTATAGTTCAATGGTAGAAGTGCTTGAATAGTATGCCCAAGACCCTAGGTTTGATTGCCAGCACTGAAAAAAAATAAAAAAATTCAGCCTAACTAATTTAAATCTATTGATAAACATATAAATTGAAAAAAATGTCTTTCATATTTAAAATAACATTATTTAAGATGCATAAATATCAAAAGACTAATATACTCATAGTTTTTAATAAATTTTGTACAACTGGCCACTCATTTTGTGTATGTCTTCATGAGTAAATTCAGATTATGGATATGGGGCAAGAAACAACAGAGCTGACATATCCCCAAAGCATCATATCATGTCAATATATCCAAGCATCAGTGATTTATTTTAAGATGAGCACATGCAAATATTTTATTCTTCACAAGTGCTTACACTTATGATAAAAATTAAAGGAAAATCAAAATCTACAAGGGGTTATGTAGTTTTTGAAAATTATTTTTAGAAATATTTTAAGATTGATTGTATAAACAAAATTTTGAAATACAATTTTATAAGAATCAAAGGATTCAGGAAAACTGGGGTCAAGGGAGATTCATTTTTAAAAGTGGAAACATAAAAATATACTTGTTTGTTAGTGGGTTAATCTAATAAAAGAAATGCAATGCTATTTTTAATTATGACTTAGAAGAAGAATTGTTTATTACTTACTAAAACTCACAAAGAATCTTATTCAACCTTTTTTAAATGATTATTTTAAAAATATTTTTAGTTGTCAATGGACCTCTATCTTATTTATATGTGATGCTGAGAATTGAACCCAGTGCCTCACACATGCTAGGCAAGAGCTCTACTACTGAGCCATCATCCCAGCCCAAAAATGATTATTTTAATTAACAGAATTTTATTTACTATTTGTATTCAATCAAAACATGAAATTTCAAAATAGCATGCAGAAGATGAGTACAACTTTTGAAAAGTGTGTGTGTTTGCTTGAATAATATTTCTAAATGTGAAAAGTTGAATAATGAATACCTCTGTTTTAGATGTATTCAATTTTAATATTCTAATTAAAGCATGCAAAATTAAATGCAAAACCTTAATACTGGTTAAAATTAATTGAATATTTACTATATACTTGGATTATCTGTCGGTAAGTATGAAATGTTCCCACTGAAAATATAGAAAGTTTTATTATACATTTAAATATCACTTAATATTCAAATAAACTCTTTAGGGTTATATAACAACAATGATGGATAAACTAATATTGTATTCACCAAGTATTATATTTATTATGTATGCAGTATGTTTTTAGGTTCTGAGAATACAAAGATGAACATTACGTAGTTAGCAATAAATGGAGGCTCCAACCTACATTAAACTGTATGTCAAAATGTGAAAATAGGTGATATAATAGACTTATAATAACTTGATGAATGCAATATTAATAATTTTTTATTGCAAAGAGGTGAGGTTTAAAATGTTGCTAGGCTGGCCTTAAACTCCTAAGTACAAGTAATCTTCCTGCCTCAGTCTCCCAAGTAGCTAGGACCACAGGCATAAGCCACCTACCCAGTTCCAGGACTTATAATAACTAGAATTAATACAATATTCCACATGGACTTCACACACATAAGCTGTAATTCTAACCTAGATCTTCAAATTAAAACATATATGCATGTTTAAATATTTTACCTATATCCTAAATGAGTATTTGGCTACACTTCATTTTATGAAGAAAACACACTCTAAAATAAGATAGATGTTGGTAGTTCTTTGTTCCTTTAACATGAACATTTTAATTGTCATATGAAATTATCTAATGCCTTTAAATGTCAGAACTAAATATATGCTGTCTTTATTCCTTCCATTTTTAACACTCTTCATTTATTGACTCCATGGTGCAATGAATGTACTTCCACCATAAAACCTGTACTATTTGATCATATTTGTTAATATATGGGCTCTATGAGGGTGGTGGTTACTTTATACTGATTTTTTCTTAACCTCTAGATTACTCTCTGGAATGTATTATATACTCAAAAGTTGGTCATTAAATTCTTCAATAGATCTAGAACTTCAATCTTATTACATCCAAGAAACTAAAATCATAGTGAGTTTCACTAGGTCTAGTTAATCTTCAAATTATATGCTTCATAAAAGGAAACCCAAAAGTTATGTTTATAGAAAGATTTTCAGTGATTTACTATTAAAATTACTGTGTTGTATTTAAAAGTTTTATTCTTATTTTGTTTATTCAACTTGTACTTTAAAAATTTTAATTGTTTTACAATTATTTTTAATATTTGAAAATTACTTTAGACTATAATTCATTATAATACAGATGTTAGTATATATCAGAAGTCAAATCATGACCAAATAGGTTAACTAAAATTGAAACCAAATTTACCCTACAAAATACCCTTGAACACTATTTTATAAAGAGATTAGATTGTAGCACTGAACACATTTAAGTGGATTCACATGATATACTCTTTATCTAATTGGCAATTGAAAATGCAGTCACAAAAATAGGTCCTTGGAGATTATAGTTTTGGAAATCTATGGCAACCTATCTCTTAATTACCTTTGCAGCTAAAAAGGCAATCCAATATAAGCATATATATATTTTAGTAAAGAAACCCTAGGAAAAGTAATTTTATCGACTAAAACTAATGTGTGTCCATGAGGAAAAAAAAAATTATTTTCTTCAAAGAGTGTTCAGGGAATGGAGAAGAGATTAAATTTAAAAGTCCCCTTAAATGGTTCATGGAATGGCATTAATAACAAGTCCAAAAGGACTTATGCTAATCTGTTTTCTTGGTTAAAACTAAGGATTTAATGAAAGTGGTTTCTAGAATGGATGGATAAATCAGAGTTTATTCTATCAATGTTGTTTTGTTGTGTAGGACATAGCACTAAAGAGATATTACATAATATTATAGTCAACTCTCTTGTATTATCAGAATAGATGTTAAGAAACAAATACATTTGCTTACAAAGTCATAGGATTCAATTTTGTCCCAACAAGAACAACAAAAATAATACCAAATAATAGGCTAGTTCATGATGTCCTCTTTCTTTATTCACTCATGGATGGGATTTAGAAGTCATAGGGACTTAGTGATGTACTTTTCTCTAGATCTTGTCACAAAAACAGAGCAAAAATAACTAGAATGAAGGTACCTGGTTACATCTGCTTCAATTCAGCAATCCTACTGAATGTCTCTCTTATTCTCCTATATTTTGTTCCAGAAAAAAATAGGTTTTCAGAAAAAAATTCAAACCATAAACCTCAAAGTGAAAATCATTTCTCATTAAATTAGTCAGTTGGAAAATGCATTTCTTATATCAGTCTCAAAATACATTGTAAACAGAGTTCATTTTCAGTGATGTCCCTCATTATGCTGATTGGTAAATAAAGTATACGTAAAGCAGAAAATATTTTGTGATATCACCGGAAACAAGTTCCTTTGTGGTTCAGTGAAATAATGTGTATAGAGTCTAAATGAATTGAGTTTGAAAACAAGGTCTGACAATGATGAATGGGTCTATGAGTAATTGCTTAGTGCCTCTAAGCAAGAATTTACTTGTTTTAAAAATGGGAATAGCAGCACATCTGTTATATCTAATTTTCTGAAAATGGCATCAAAATCTCAATACTTTGTAGCTGATCTTCTAGAACACTCTCTTTATCAAAACCTACACAGCAAGGAAGTAGGATGGTTTAATGAGATATCAAATTTTGACCAAATAAAAGTTTTTATTTTAAAACTTTTTTGATCCTAAGAGTATTACTGAAGCAGCTTCTTAATATGTACTATTTTGGTTTAAAAATTTTAAATTTAAAAGTAAGCCAATAAAGAATTATGTGCTGCAATTATTTTCTAATGTTTTGGTGCTATACAATAAAAAATATATGCCACTTGTATATATAATAGTAAAAACTTAGAGGATGAGGCTTTGACTATCTCAATAAAAGTTCTCCTTCTATAATATTTTATGCACTGACTCACTTCACTCCAACTCTTTTTACATTATCATGAAATGCCACTGGAATTGTATAAATGCAAATTTCAAAATAGTAAGGCTGATCCATATGAAACTGATGTTTTATATCAAAGGCAAAAAATGTAAGCAATTTTTTATGGTTCAATTTTTATATTCAATCAACAATCAGGCCCTAACATTTGATGCAACCTGTTTGATGGACATATTGTACTACAGGAAGGAACAGACTCTAAAGCCTAAAACAAAATAATTGCCAACAATGGAAACTAAAAGTTATTTATATTCCATGAATAAAAATCAGTATTAAAAATATTAAAATGTTGAACAAAGACTGTCAGTATTTTTCGATATTCATAAAAATTATATTTAATGTTGTAGTTAATAGAAAAAATCCTGTAAATTAAGTCAACACATAGGAAATAGTAACTCTATAAATTTCTAAAAGCAAACTTATAGCCTTGTTTTCAAAGTTTAAATTCAACATCAGTTACCCTCTATCCCTGAAAGTCTATTACACGTCACAGACACCTCTCTGCCTTTCCTCCCTTCTGGCTGCCTGCCTATCTGTAGGGAGTAGGAGATATTTTTTTCACCATTCTGAGTTACTCTTTGGTTTCCCCCATTTCCTTTGGGAGCATCACCAAGCCCAAAACAACCTATCCTGAAGCTTCTTTTGACTCCAGGGTTTAATTTGAATGATTGGAAATTACAGTGGATTGTTTGGTCAATATGATGCCCAATAATTCATCACTTATGAGGTAAAACTCTCTCTCTTTCTCTATATCTCTATCTCCTGTTAAATTATACTGCAATTTAACAATGATAGTACAGATTTCCCACCTCCTTCCTTTTAGGTCAACACATAATACTGCATTAGATACACAATTGTCACAATACACAAATTATAAGTGTATACAGCAATAGGAAAATAACATTATCCCATGTTTGCCTCAGAATAAAAATGAGAGAAAAATGTATTTGGGGATATTTTCTATTTTAGGTAATAAAATTTAAAGTCACATGTAGAAGTACCATAAAAATTAATGATATTCTCTGATATATTTGTGAGCCACTTCATAGGATGATTCAAATAAATAAAAAGATCATAGAATCAATGGAGAAAGCCAAACATTGATACTCCTTTACTTAGTTATTTTTCTATAGAATTTATAATTTTAAAATTTATAAAGTAAAATTACTACATGTTATACAAAATAAGATATTGAACACAGGGAATATATATCTCCATCCTAGAAAAATTCTATTGGACACTATAATGGCCCAGTAAACCAACCTTTAGAGGTAGGGGATCATTAGAACAGAAACTATGTCTAAGATCTGACATTCACAAGTGATGAAGTTCAATTTCTCCTTGCACCAATGGCCTGGCTGCCTCTCTTTGTATGAAATAGTTGCAACACTAATTTTTTCATGCTTTTTTTTTCCTTCAGTAACTTGTTGATCTCACTTATGAGGTTTCCTATTCCTGATAGTGGTCAATCTCAGCCATGACAAGATGGCCATCCATCATGAAGGGTATTAAGAGAGCTCAGTATTGGTTTTGAGATGGATTAGACATCTCTTTACTTCCTTTCAAATGTCAGTGGTTTATAGCTGCATTATGATTTTCCTCAGTATAATGAATGTTTTTTGTCAAAGTACATTAAAAAGGTGACTATACAGTACAGATTAAGAAATAAATATTTTTCTGTATGATAGCCTAATAGAGTTTTTTTTTATAGTTATGATCTTGAGTTCAATATACCATGAGACATGAATTTGGCATTCCCAAAAGGAACAATTAGCCTCTGTTGTGAGCACTAGCACTGTCTGATAGCTCCATGAGTATGCTAACTTCATCTGGGGACACATCATCTCCATTAAACTCTTTTAGATAGTCATCAAGTCCAGATGGCAGAGGTTCCTGGATCTACATTATACTTAGGCACTATAGCAAGTATAAATCTTGGTCCATGGACTCATGCATTTCACTGCATATATTTGTCTTCATATGTATTCAAAATAAAAACTTACATAAAATTCAATCTCAGCTGCGACTAAAACTTTCTCAGATTTACCTGTCTACACAGATGACATTATAACATTCTGTGTACCTGCTGATGTCTTCTAATGATTTTGCTGCTTCCTTATTTAAGATATGGATGTTTTTTTATAAAGTTGGAAATGCCTATATCTAGATTTCTGCCTCCAAATACATGTGGTGGTTTCTGAAGACTTACCATCTTGCCAAGACACTCTCACCTATTGTGACATGAACCTCCTCTTCCAGTGGAAGTAACCTAATCACCAACCTCTTCATAGGTTAGCAAAAGTACTTCCTTTTCTGATCAAAATTGCATTCCCTCCTTTTTCTGTTTTTCATCAAGACTAGCTTGAAGAAAAATAAAAAGATGTTATGTTTTCTATTTGAATTTCCCCCTGAAAAGTCATATGTGAGAAAATGCAAAAATGTTTAGAGGTGAAACAATTAACTTATGAGAACTGTAACTGAACCAGTGCATTAATCCATTGAATGGATTAATAATTTTAATTGATTGATGGGTAGTAACTAAAGGAAGGTAGGTGTGGATGGAGAAATTAGGTCACTATAGGCATGCCCTTGGAAATTACGTTCTATCTCTGGATCCTGGAGTACTCTCTTTCTCTGTGTCTTAAACTGAGCCATACATTTCTGAAATGATATTCTGCTTAACCTTGGGCCCAGAACTATGGAACTGACCAACCATGAACTGACCCACTGAAACGATGAACCAAAGTAAAGTTTTCCTCCTTTAAGTTATTGTTGGGTTTCTTGATCACAGGCATGCAAAGCTGATGTACACAGTAGAAAAAGACCTAAAACAGACTAATATGCCCAGAAATATTTTTTCAACAATGCCACTAGACAATTTTCCTCTAATGAGCTCTTGTTATTTCCCTGTGAGTAATATAATGCATCATTCTATCTATTTATATTTCCCCTGGTATTTCTTTCTACAATCTAGGTAACTAAGATGGAGATATCTATGTCAGTGTTTATGTGATAATAAATCAGTGTCCAATAGTTAGCTATTAAGATTTGGGGGAGAACAGTGTCTTGATGGTTCCTTTTGTGTAGCATCTAGTACTATTAAACTACTGGAATCGCAGAACTCCCCTAATTTGATGAGACATTTCTGATAACAATCTGCTATAAAAGAAGAATGAATACAAGACAAAATGCTAGTCACTGTCATTTTGTTTTCTTGTATGGGATGTAATGTCTTGATTATACTTATATTCTCCAATTTAACCACTAGCCTCAGCTTCCTCAAAAGATCTTTGCAAGGCACTATATAAAACACAGGTTTTTAAATTGACCAAGTGTTATGGTTTGAATGTGAGATGTCCCCCAAAAGCTCACATGTGAGACAATGCAATAAGGTTCAGAAGAGAAATTACTGGATTGTAATATCAGTGAATTAATCCCCTGATAGGGATAAACTGAAAGTGATAGGGCATGACCACAGGAGGTGGGAATTAGGGAATGACTTTGGGTTATATATTTGTATCTGGCCAGTGGAGATATTTCTCTCTCTCTCTCTCTCCGCCTTCTGATCATAATAGGAGCTGCTGCCTCCGCCACTCTCTTCTATCATGATATTCTGCCTCACCTTCAGCCCCAAGGAATGGAGCTGGCCTTTTAAGAACTGAGACTTCCCAAACTATGAACCCCTAAATAAACCTTTTCCCCTCTGTAATTTTGCTGCTTCAGATCTTTTAGTCACAGCATCAATGAATATTCACAGAATATTTTTTCCCTAAGAACAGATCATCAAAAACTTGGCTAAGCTAAATGTCTGGACTCCTTTTTTTTTTCTTTTTAGTTAGAGCTTTATGGTAACACATAATAATGGGGTTCATACTTACAAAATCATAAATGCATGGAATTCAATTTGAGTTCATGATCCCCAGTTTCTCTCTCTCCTTTTCCTCATCTGTTCTCTTTCCTCTGTTCTGCCATACTTCCTTTTGTTCATTGATTTGTTTATATTTGAGTGGTTCATTTTACTTAGTGTAAAGGTCGCATTCTCGGTAATATATTTATGTATGCACATAACATGATTTTTTAAGAATTGATTTCACTTTACCCCTCCTTTCCCATCCCTCCACCCTGACTCTCAATCTCCTTCTACACTACTGATATTGCTTATATCTTTATGATATCCTATCCTTTCCCTCTCCTTTATTTTACTCTAGCTTTCACATCCAAGAGAAAACATTCAACCTTTGAGTTTCTGAATCTGGCTTATTTTATTTAGCAAGAGGTTTTCCATTTCCATCCATTTATCAACAAATGCCACAATTTTATTATTCTTTACACCTGCGTCAAATTCCACTGTGTATATTATACCACAATCTCTTAATCCACTCATCTATTAACAGACACCTCAGTTGATTCCATAATTTAGTTATTGTGAATTGTACTGCCATGAACAATAAGGTGACTATATCATTACAGTAGACTTAACTTAGTTTGGGGGGGGGGGAAATACCAAGGAATGGAATACTTGGGTCATATGGTAGTTCCATCTCAAGTTTTGAGAAACTTCCATACTGCTTTCCAGAACAGTTGTACTATTTGTAATCCCACCAATAATGTACAATTGTATTTTCCTCACATACTCACCAGTATTTATTATCATTAGTATTCTTGATTGTTGCGATTATGACTGAAGTATGATGAAATCTTAGTATAATTTTGATTTGCATTTCCCTTACTGATAAAGTGTTGAACATTTTTTCCATATATTTTTTGCTCATTTACATTTCTTCTTTTGAGAAATTTCTGTTTAGTTATTTGTCTACTTATTGATCAATTATTTTTAAAAGGGTGTTCAATGTTTTGAGTTTGTTAATTATATATTCTGTATATTAATACCCTATTGGAGAAATAGTGGATCAATATTTTCTCCCTTTGTACAGGCTGTCTTCACACTCTTAATTATTTTCTTTGATGTGCATTATTTTAGTTTGTTGGCATCTCACTTATTGATTCTTAGTTTTATTCTTTGCCTTTGGGGGGTCTTGTTAAGGAAGCTGATGCCAGCACCAATAGGATAGAATGTTGACTCTGTTTTGTTCTAGCATTCCCAAGTTTTTAATCTAATTCCTAAGTCTTTGATCTATTTCAGTTTGACTTTGTGCAAAGTGAAAGATAGGGGTCTAATTTCATTTTTCTATGTATAGCTTATCCATTTTCTAAGAACTTTTGTTAAAAGGCTGTCTTTTCTCCAAAGTATGTTTGTGGTACCTTTGTCAAGTATCAAACAATATGTAGGTTTGTCTCTACATCTTCTATTCTGTTTCATTGGTCTTTGGGTCTATTTTGGTGTCAATACCATGTTTTTTTTTTTTTTTACTGTAGTTCTAAGGTATAATTTTAGATCAAGTATTGTGATACCTCCTGTATCACTTTTCTTGCTCAATATTGCTTTAGATACCCTGGGTATCTTACTCTTCCCAGTGAATTTAAAGATTTTTTTTTCTAATTCTGAGAAAAATGTCATTGGTATTTTCATGGGGAATGCATTGAATTTGTATATTGTTTTTGGTGGTATGGCCATTTTAAAAATATTAATTCTGCCTGTCCAAAAACATGGGATGTCTTTCCATCTACTAAGGTCTTTGTAAATTTCTTTCTTCAATTTTCTTTGTAGATGATTATGATATCTTTGTCCTTAATTCTGTTTAAGTGGTGAACTACATTTATTTATTTGCACATGTTGATCCAACCTTGCGTCCCTGGAATGAAATCCAGTTGATCACAGTGTATTATATTCTTGATGTGTTTTTGAATGTTGTTTGCTAATATTTTATTAACAATTTTTGCATCTCCATTCATTAGGGACATTAGTCTGTAGATTTAATATGTCTTTGTCTGATTTTGCTATCACTGTTTTATTGGCTTTATAGAATGTATTTGGGAGTGCTCCTTCCCTTTCAATTCCATGGAGTAACTTGAGAAAAACTGGTAAAAGTTCTTCTGTAAAGCTATGGTAGCCCTCAACTGAGAATCCATCTGGTCCTAGGCTTTTCTTTTTGGGGAAGCTTTTAATTGCTGTTTTAATTTCATTACTTGGTATTGGTTTGTTTAGGTTTTCGATATCTTCATGGTTCACTTTTGGCAGGTCATATGTTTCTAATATCTGTCAATGTCTTCTAGATTTTTTAGTTTATTGGAGTATAAATTTTAAAAGTAATTTTTGATGATCCTTTGGGTTTCTGAAGGGTCTGTGGTAATATGTTCTTTTTTTGTCTCTAATTTTATTGATCTGGTGTTCTCTCTCTCTCTCTCTCTCTCTCTCTCTCTCTCTCATTTAGCTAAAGTTTCATCAATCTTATTTAAAAGAATCAACTTTTTAAATTTTTAAAGATTTATTATTAGATATGCATGACATTATAGTGTATTTTGATATATTATACATACATTGAGTATAATATATGCTAATTAAGATCTCATTTTTGTGGCTGTACATGATGTGATTTCACTGGTTGTGTATTTATATATGAACTTAGGAAAGTTATGTCCAATTCACTCTAGTATCTTTTCTACTTCCATCCCTCTTCCCTTCTCTTCATTCCCTTTTGTCTAATCCAATGAACATCTATGCTTTGTGTTTGTCTCCTGCTTATTATATATTAGCATCCACATATCAGAGAGGACATTCAGCCTTTGGTTTGGGGAACTAGCTTATTTTATTTTATCATTTTTTCCTCCTTCATTTCATTCTGTGTACTCAAGTTTATACCATCTTTAAGTCCTGAAATTCTATCTTCAAGGGCTGAAGTTCTGTTTCTTATAAAATTTAATCTGTTAGTGATGCTTTCAAAGAATTTTTAATTTGATTGACTGTGCCTTTACTTCTAGGGGTTCCAGTTGATTTCTTTTTAATATTTTTATTTCATTATCGAAGTGATCTTTCATCTCCTATATTTGCTCTCCTAATGTATTCCTTGGATCTTCTTTTAGTTCACTGAATATTTTATTTTATTTTTTTATTTTTTTTTTGAAAGAGTGAGAGAGAGAAAGAGGGAGAGAGAGAATTTTTTTTTTAATATTTATTTTTTAGTATTTGGCAGACACAACATCTTTGTCTGTATGTGGTGCTGAGGATCGAACCCGGGCCGCATGCATGCCAGGCGAGCGCGCCACCGCTTGAGCCACATCCCCAGCCCCAACACTGAATATTTTAAATCAGAGTTTTTAAATAATCTTTCTCTGGGATTTTGTTCTCTTCGATATCACTGTGATACTTTGTTGGGGGATTGTGAATTTCAGAGAGACATTTGTTTGCCTGTTTTATCATTTTTTCAAAGGTTTTGGACTTGGGCATCAATTGAGATGGGTTTCCCTTCATCATTTCTGCATGTGTCGATTTATGTATAATTATCATATCTATTCTCAAACTTTTCCCTCTTTTTAATATATGAGTATATGTCAAGGGTTGGGACCTGAGGTTCTCTTTGATTATTCTTAATAGGACCCTGGTTGTTGGCTTCATATTTTTGTTCCCTCAATTCCTTGAGTTGGAATACAGTTAAGACTCAAGTGGGGCCAGACTGTGTGTAGGGTGAGATTCATTCACTGTGGCTTGAGTGAGATGTGGTTATTTTTCAGCAGCAGGATCTCTATTCTGTTTTCTTGAAGTGTCCTAGTCTCTTTCTAGTCCCTCATTGAGAAAGGGGGAATCCAGGAATGTCACTAATGTCAGTAAGAGATGTATATAGCCTTAAGATAAATGTCAGGTTTCTGCTCTGACATCCATAACACTAATTTCCACCTATATAGGAATGGTGGGGTCAGCATTTAACAACAGTGCCAATATTTTTTTTAATGTGAACTAGATTAGGCAGTGTACAGTAGATTTCTGTATGTTGCCCACTGTATTAATATACACAACAATTGAATGGGAGTAAGAATTAAATGGTCTATATAATTTATATTTTTGTTAGGATTAGTTTCTTAAATAAGAAAATATAGGGTAAGAATGCAAGAGAAAGTTTGAAGTGATCAGAGGAGAGACAGAATATAGGGAGCAGGTGTCAACTATAAAAAAATAGAAAGTTAAAGTAATGAAAAAGAGAAAGAGAGGAGGAGGGAACAGGAAACTTGGCTGTTAAACGGGAAGAGATTGACGAAGGGGGGATGGAAAGGCTCAGAACTAGGTATGAATGAACCAGCAAATGTAAATTGAAACAACTTGAACCACCACATAATTGTGTCCCATTTAATTCTAACCTAAATTAAATAATGAACATATGCAGGAGAGAGCTATTCATGTATAAGTAAAGTTATATGAATAGATAGGCTGGTAGATAGGTAGACATTCAAACCTATCTGTGCAGTGAGATACCTAACCACATCTGCATATTTACATACACACAAAACCATGCCTAATGAAAAAAGTTATAATAAATAAAATATTTGGAAAAAAGTTAAAATTTAAAAAGAGTAAAAATAATGGTAATATGGATAAAAAGAAGAAAAAAGAAAAAGAAATAAAATGAAAAATATCTTAAAGAGAGATAGAATGTTGTTTTTGCTATGGTAGTCAGATCTCTTGTCAGGGATGGATTTTTTACTCTCTATATTTATATTTGGCTCTATATTTTGGCCACTGTCCTTGTGTTCCTTACCTAGCTGTCATCCATGTGTAGTAGCCCTTGGATTCCAATCTCCCAGTATTGGGAAAGGTACACTGGGGAAGGCTGATGAATTGTGTAAAACCTGTAACAGGGGTGATGCAGAATTCTAGATTTGATTTCCAATTGCTGGGGTTTGGACTGTGTGGGTTTTGGAACTCTGTTGGTGGGTATTTGAGATTTGGTTCATTCTCCTTATTGGTGTGGAACTTCCTATCTATGCTGGGATTCTGGATCTATGGGATATGCCAAAATCTACTTTAATGGGATAGGAACTAATGGGATAGGAATTACTGAAACACAGGTTTCATTTTCACCTCTATGGAGGAGAATTATCAGGTATCCACCCAGGGGTGAACATTCACTTTGTATGGCCACAGTGAGCATCTTTGCAACACATCTTACGGGATGACAATTCTTATGGGATTTTTCTCTCTTGGAATCCAAAGGCAGAGTGACTCAGGTAAAATATTATTTGTGCCCATTTCACTCTCTCAGGTTCAAGAACCCTCTGGGAATTTTTTTGTGGGCTGCTGAGTTCCCAATCCCCATGTGTTCACAGCTGCAGGAGCTTCAAGGGCACAGCTTTCAGCTTCTGGGAACATCTCTCTTAGTTGCCAGTGTGTTCTATGCTGTGTTCTTGGAGGGCTACCCAAGAGGGACTGCCCATGTCTACAGGATGCTTTCACCCCAGTGGGCCACTTTGGCTTTGTTTTCACAAAGACACTTACCCTACCAACTCTGTGTCCATTTAAATCAGCCTTAGTCAGTTTCCCTAAGTCATTTTTTTAATTTTAATTTCTTTATACACTAGCTATGCATCTCTTTTATCTGCACTCATTGTTCTGCTCTGCTGTTGGCTGGAGCTGACATGTTTCTGCAGTATTATTTCTTATACTCAAGTTATGGACTTTGTATAGCTCTGAATATTATTTTTTTTTACACTATAGTATTATGTTTCTGTGAGGTTCCTTTTGTTACTCACCTTGCTGAGGAGCAGTCTTTCCACTGGTAAGTCAGTACTGAGTGGTTGTTGGGCAGTGCTTCCTTCCTCTACTCTGCCGAGGTTTCTGGACTCATTGTTCATAGGCCAAAGTGGACTAGTCATTTATACATGAGGTTGCATCTAGTTTCACGTGGGGCAAAAAATGAAAAGGAAAAAAAAACAAAAGCCTTGTATTACTGAACAGTATCTAAAAAATATTTATCTGACAGGGAACATTTGTTAATATCCATTTGTATAAAGTCTTATCCTAAATATGATAGGGAATTTTATAATTTTTGAAAATAAAAACTATAAGCTGTGATTTTGAAGTAAAATATGATTATTAGTGATAGGGTGAATAGTTATTCAGAAGACTACTGAGAAGCATATGAACAATGAAATTATTCTAAAAGGGTTTTTTTTCCCCAAAATAAACATATTTTTAAATACACTATTATAAATATTAATAATTTGAAGTAGTGTACAATGATCTTCTGGGTTGTGACTAGGGAATCTAGTAGTGAGAACAAAGAATTTTTATAGCTTATTGTAGAATAGAGTGATGTAATAACATTCTCACTGATGACATGCACATTGGTGGCTCTTGATAATATTTTTTTTTTTAGGTAACAATATTTTAAAGGGTTTAATTTCTTTATATAAAATTATTGGATATATTTCATCAATCTTAACACATAAAGTGGAAAGAAAAAAAAAGATAAACTATAGAGGAAATGGCCCTGCTGAATCTGACCAACTATTTCAATCATTTACTGTTTGTGAAGTAAGTTTCTTAAATTCCTTGTTCATTCAAATTGGTTCAAGCCATTCGTATGCAGATTAAACAGAGCTACTATATAAATATCCAGTGTATTTTATATTGAGAAATATATTTTAAGTAGCATGTGTGTAATACTGATATATATTGAATATGTATCGTTCATAAAATTTTCTGCTACGCAGATGTATTTATGAGATGTATTTATAAGGGCTGCCCCAGATTGCCTTTGATGGAACACACACAGCACTGTTTGATTCTCAGTTTCAGTACTAGAGATTCGCTGGCCACAATTCTTGTCATCACAGACACATAAGGAATACAGTCAGAAGGAGAGGGTAAGAATAAAAAGTAGATGCCATTAGGCTTAAAAATACTACAAAAGACTGACAGAACAAAGAAGCGAGGCATGTTTTAAACAGAAGGGATTATATAGACACTGGCAGAGCACGGTGTCTGGATCCCCTGTGATGTCACTATTTACTGTAAGTAACTATCTAACCCTAAATCTTGAAAGGGCCTCCAAAACTATTTTGTCTATCTATTTCTCTAAAAGAAGGAAACTGAGATGAAGATAAATTAGTTAATCTATTCAAAGTCCACAGTAACTCTGGATAGAATCAGGCCTAGGACTCACACAAATTCCAAGGTTCTGTTTGAACTGTAGGAAGGAGGGCCTTAACGATATATATCACAGCCAAAGAAGTTATCTTGTCCATAGGAGACACTTATGTGCATTAAATGTATGCATTAAATAATTAATTTTCTGGGAACTATTTGTAAAATGAACAAAAAGAGTGTCCTCATTTACTGAAAATGGTAGCATTCTGTAGACATAATTTCAGACTAGTGAACACCAAATCACAATTTCTCTTTTCAATCTCATCTCTCCCATTATTCATGGTCTCATAACTTCATCTTTTCTTTAAACTGAATTACTTACTTTTTTTTATTCTTGTCTCTTTTTTTCCTCACTTACTCAATTAGAAAAACAAGATTCAGATTGTTAAGGTGAACATTGTTTCATTTCCCTTTGTTCAAAACCACTTATACTGACACCTTTCAGAGACTATTCCTCTTTTCTTAAGACTCCCCTGCGCTCCTTCTTTGTCTTTTACGAGGAAATTTCCTGAGATTGACTCTGTGCTGGGTAACAAAGCCTAGGCAGCTGTGCACACACCCAGCAATGCCAAACAGCTGAAGCTGCTCCTGTCCTCCAAGGGCGCGCGCGCGTGCGTGTGTGCGTGTGTGTGTGTGTGTGTGTGTGTGTGTGTGTGTGTGTTTGCACCAGGATGGCCAGGAGAGTTCTAATAGGCGTCTGGAGACCCCTGGAATGCCAGCGCTCTCAACTTCTTTCCCAGTGCAAGCGTAAGAAACCACGCTTGTCTCATCCACTGTCACCAGTCTGCACAAGTCACACCAGCTCCTGCCGTGCAGCTCTGAACAGTTCTGAAATATTCCTGTCAGTTACATTCTACGTGCCTCCACCATGATACACGGAATACATCTGGACCCTTCCGAAGTGAGGGAAATTAACGCAATAATGAGGAATTAGAAACAGGCACACGGACTGCCTGGAAGAATGCCCTTAAAGACATCAGAAATCTTAAAAACAAACAAACAAACAAACAAACAAACAAAAAAAACTAATAATAATGACAACAAAGCTCAATTAATAACTCAGTCAGTCTTCTGTACAGATCCTTGTAAAGAAAATGAGGCTATTTTGTCAAAATAATAATCATGTTTTCCGAGGGCTGTCCTGCTAAAAATATAGCTCCTCCACAGAAGCAGCGCCACACTCCTTTAAATAGCTCCATTTGGCTTGCATAGCTGCCAGTCCTTAGCTTAACTGAGTAAGAACTGTCTAATATCCTTCTAAATGCAAGTAATTTTTGGATTCAGTCACATTGCAAAGTTGACGATCCCTTCAGGATGCGATTATGTAGAACTATTTCACACATTTACAAAATGGGCAAAGGGGGTTCTGAAGATGTTACATAGCAAATCACTTTTTCTGGCCCTTCTTGGTTTGAAATAGGAGGGTGGTCCATAGAATGCTGAATATAGGTGAGTCACATGCTGAGCTTTGAAAATGAAAGTATTCTCCTGGGCTGTGAATAGGAGCTCTGCATTCCCCTTTGAGGCTAACCGATACCCTGTTATGAATACCACTCTCTAAATGCAATCTTCCTTTGTTCCCAGGGCAAGCAGGTGTTGTTAAAGCCTTCTGTCCTACCAATGTTCCTGAAACCTGACCTGCCACAATAGAAAGGCCCTGAACAGAACACCTAATTGTGCCAGATTACACAATTCCATTGTGATACATAATGGGTAGACAACAGATTTTTATGGTTTAATTTTATGGTGATAATCAGAGTAGATAAATGAATGTCTTTGGAGATACACTTATACATGCACCTATATATAATTCCCATAACAATTCCAGGCTCAGTAGCAGTAGCTCTTAGGATGATGTCACACAATTGCCCTAACATTTGATAAGAATATTATGAATTAGCTGATGTGCCCAAGTTATCCAAAATCCAAAATTACTCAAGTTTAGTCTTTGTCAATACTTGGAGTTATTTCTGAACAATCAAGTTCACCATAACAACAATAGCAGATCCATCTTTTTCACTGTTATCATAACTGTTCTGGAACAACAATGTCAAACAGCTTTTTAAGATGGTAGAAGAAGTCGACTATACAGTGACACAGCCTGTAATCCCAGCGACTCAGGAAGCTTGGGCGGGAAAATCACAAGTTTGAGGCCAGTCTGGACCACTTATTGAGAACCTATTTCAAAATATAAATAAATAAATAAAAGGGTTGGGGATATAGCTCAGTGGTAGGGCACCCCTGGGTTCGATCCCCAGTACTTGGCAGCAGGGCGGCAGGGAGTAGATACCTGCTGCAAAAAAAAAAAAAAAAAAAAGTTATATTGTATTGGCACATTATAGGTGAAATGGATTGAGAAAATTACTTCAGAAAATGTAGGACAATTAAAGACTTCCAAAGAAATAGGAAAAAAGATACAAACATAGCAATTCAATTTATTGTTGTCTTCTAGAAAATTGCTTTAGCTATTACTCAGCCTAGAATGTTTTTTCTTGAGCTTCACAGTTAATCTGTAGCAAAGGAAGTTTTGACAAGATTTGTCCTCATTGAGAACTTTATATAGGTAACTTTACAGCCAGAAGCATTGATGGTCAAATTATTATTGTACCTTTTAGCAAAGATGTATTATCAAGTTATCTATTAAAAAACTTTACCTTATGCCGCAGCCCGGCTGGCTGGGCAAAATAACTGGGGGGTGACGAACAACTTATGTAAGTTGATACAGCAGGAATGGGAGCCATTTATTTTAGGAGAGGAGTGGTATTTATACATTTTACACAGCTTATCTAATTAGCATAAAATAGATACAGCAGTCAACCAATAAGGAATCTCCACACTTAATGGCTCGCTTTTGTTACTTTACAAACCACTCCCTCTGGCATTTTGCCAGTCACCATGCAGACTTGTTTACGGACTAACATTTCTCTGGCAAAATACCAGGTGCCATCCTGACTTGTTTATAGACCTTAACAACCTTACTCATCAAATTTTCATAAATTTATTTTGGTCCTTGATACAGTTTGGCTCTTGAAAGTCTCCCAAAGTCCCATGAGTTAAAGCCTTGATCCTCGGAGTGGCACTATTGGTAGTTACTGGAAACTGTAGGAGGTAGGGCCTAACTGGATCATCAGGGCCTAGACTTGAAGAGGAGCTTGTTCTTCTCCTTCTCTTTTGCTTACTACCTGTGCTTCCTAGCAGTTTGCTCTACCATGCAGTCCTTGCCATTGCCAGCAAATTGCCACCTTCATCAGAGTCCCAAAATAATGGCTCCATTGTATCTTGGACTGAAAATTCCAAAAACGTAAGCCAAAAGAAACTTTTTATAAATTAATTATCTTGAGTATTGGTTGATTGTGATGGGAAGCTGATTAATACAAGAATTAAGTGAAATTATATATGTGTGTGTGTGTGTGTGTGTGTGTGCGCGCGCGCGCGCGCACGCGCATGCGCTCGTGCACTTAGCACAGTGCCTGGAGCACATAAATGATGAACTGTGCCCATTGAACTATTTTCAGAAATTCTGCTCTACAGTGAGTTTTGGCTATAAAGAACTCATAAAATAAACCTGACTACATTTGATCATTTTCATTCACATGCTTTTTTTTAAAATTTTAAAACACTTTGTTTATTAATCAATAAAGAAAATGTTTGATTTACTTTAACAAAGACAAATATAGCAATGGTTATTTAAAAAAAAGCTAAGATAGACTCCTCTCTTGCACAAAAGTCTAAACTGATAGTAAAGAGTGAGAATGGTTCTGCTGTATGAGGGCATTCAGGAATCTGGACTCCCCACTGCTATTTGCCCAGAGTGCCAAAGACACTGTCTCTATGTCTTTATTGTAACCACCAGGAAGTGGGAAAAGAACATGGAAGACAAGCAAGCTGTCAGTTTTAATGTACTGCCCGGGAATTATTTTTTACTTCACTTCCCTTAAATCACATTAGCCAGATTATATAAGTACACCTGAACATAAAAGCTCTTGGAAAATATTGACATTGCCATGTACCCAGTCAAAACTAAGTGAAATCAAATTGCTAAAACAAAAGGAAATGTGAATATTGGAAGACAAATACAAATTTACTTTAGAAGGTATGTGCATCAGTTTCTAAATAACAAAATACCCCACAACTTAGTAGAACAACAAAAACAGAAAACTAGTAGTCCAAAACAACAAATAATTATTTAGCTCATTATTCTATACATTGGCTATTTAGACTAAGCTCTGCTGGGTGGTTTTTGCTGGTCTTATTATGATTCATTCATGTGTCTTTAATCAGATGTGATGTTATGTGCAGAGAAAGGAGGACTGTCAGCTAAGAGCTTCATCTCCTTTGTCCTCCAACAGTCTGGACTTGCCTTTCACCCAAATGACTGTGCAAGAATTTAGAGATTCAGACCCTTAACATGAGCATTGTCACTTCTGCTACATTCTGTCCGCCAAAGCAAGTCCCCAGGCCAGTACTGACTCAAAAGGCACAAAAATACATGCTACCCCTTAATGGGAAGAGCTAAATGTAATCACAGAGAGGAAAAGAATGTGTCCTAATTTTTATCTATCATGGAGAATAACCAAATTGAAATCGTTCCTCATAAATTTACAATATTATGCATAAGGGAAAGGTTTCTTGCTGTGAAGCATATAATTATAATTATAGACACATCTAGTTACTAAAGGGAGATACATAAAGATGTTAGGGCCCTAAGTTACACAGAGTTATGAACCCATAGACACACACTTGTATGACATTTAGATCAGATTTGGACATTCTATAGTATACACCTAAGCCATGTGTTGGAAACCAACTGCTCTCTGTTTTGGTGGCTGTGAACCCTCAGTGATCTAAGAAGATAAAATTTTGTCTTTTGATGGTCATAAATTTCAAGTAAACATTATAAAATAGAGGTGAGAGAACTGAATAGTTTATGAGAATAGCAGAACTCTACTTCTGCCTAGGCTTCACAGTTTGGATGATTTTTATATACTCACTTTATATTTTGGAATATTTTTTTGTTAGGTCATTTGTAAAACTTTTACTAAAATAACTCTAATATCTCCTTCCACTTTGAATGATGTTTGTAGGTCACCAAAATTAACAAAAAGAGACTTGTCTTTTTAGATGACTAGAAAATCATGAATGTCAGAATGAGAAGGGAAATAAATGATCAGGATACCCAGTGTCAAATGCCAAGAGATATGCAATTGTCTGATGCCTATCTAAATTGTGTATGTTAGGAACAAAAGTCTTAAAACCATATATGCAAGTCAGCTACAGAAGTACATTTTTCTACACAAAAGCCCGATGTTATTATTAACAATAAATTGTTGATTTATGTATGAAAAATCTTCCAAATGGTTGTAATTAAAATTCAGTTATTTCTATGCAATGTGATATAAAATATTTTAAGTGAGTTTTTTTCACAATAAAAATAATAGTTGAATTATGAACATGACCCCTGTTTTCATATTGGCAGTGTATATAAAACTAGGTAAGAGTTTATGTTTGTTCCTCATGATATGTGACCCTAAAAATCAAACACAAATTCATGTTTCTTTTTCAAAACAAACAATAGAATAAAAAGTAATTTCTTAATTTTCTTCAACTGTGTTATAAAATCCATAAAGAAGAGGGCAAAACATGTGACTTCTTAAAATACATATGACTACAAAAGAACTATAGCTTAGGCAATGCCTCAAGATTATAAAGCAAAATGAAACAAAAACAAAAACCTCTAGGTTGACAAGCCAGTGGTTATCAAAGTGTGGTGACAAGACCTTGACCAGCAGCATAAATATTGCTTAGAAACTTGTTTGCAATGTTGAAATGCTAATTATCCAACCATATCTCACATGCCCTCAGTCAGATGTTCTTTGAGAGAATGTGGTGGTTTTCCAAGACCTAAGGTGCTAAGATTTGAGAAGATTGGACTAACCAATATTACTCAGTCAATGAGGCAATAAATTTTGGAGATATCAATATAGAAATACCTGCCATTTAATCACTACCATCCTATAAAAGAAGTTATCTCTAAAGTCCCTGTACACATTATAATTCTCTGGAAAAATTCATCATGTGACTTCAGTTGATCAGGAAAATGTGAGCCATGTGCATGGTAAATAAGTGGAACTTAATAAACATTTTTTACTTTATATATTGTATTTCATAGAAGATACAAATAAAATTCTCAGAAAAAAATGCTCTAGGAAGAAAACTTAAGTGTCTCAGTGAAAACGAGACTATGCAAAGAGTTATATTATTTTAAAATATGGGGGAAAACATGATTTAATAAGCTCTTTTTAAAATGAAGTTATAGTTCATAGGAGCTAATGTGATTTTTCCAAGGCCAAACTGTTTTTTTTTTAATTTTTATTAGTTATTGGACCTTTATTTATTTATTTGCTTATATGCGGTGCTGAGAATCAAATCCAGTGCTTCACACATGCTACACAGGTACTTTACCACTAAGACATAAACCCACCCCCGCCAAACTGATTTTTAGTGACAAAATTTGAAGAGAAATTTAAGTTCTAATACTCTTGTATTTTCTTCTTTAAGATCCACTCTTTCCAATAAATTACAGATCTAGAGAAGTATTTTATTTTTAAAATAAGATCCAAATTAGGTATGAAAAATAAACCTTTATATGCACAGAACAATGGCAAAAGGATGCAATTGGTGCTTACAATATGGAAGAAAAAAAATGTAGATTTTCCAAAGACCTTCATTCTTCTTTTTTTTTTTTTCATCAAGAGATATCAACTTTTTCATTTTAAAACTTAAATAAGACATGACACCCTGGGATGTAAAGGCTTTAACTGAAAGCTTTTTTATTTCTTAAAAATCCTTTAAGCATAAAGAAACCAAACTCCTTACCTAGGAAAACTCTTTTTATAACATCAAAAAGAGATAAACCCACAAAAGAAAAAGAAAAAAAAAAAAAACGTTTAAGGAGATTGTCATAGCAACCAGATAAGAACAAACTTGGCATAGAAAGCAACCTGATTATTTCTCCTTTTTAATCAAAATTACATATCATTAAGTTCTGAAGCAAAACAATTGGAAAAATAGAAAAAGAATTTCAAAGTACACTGCATGCACATTAATGTTTGCTAACTCTCTCTACACCTAAAGTAGGTGCCCTTATTTGTTAATGTGGGAATCATTTATTTTTCATGGGATTTTCAGCCTGATTGCTTCCCTCTGCTTTATGCATTTAAAAAAACCACCAAACATAGGTTATTCTTTTTCTGAAACACGTTTAATTTTTTTTTCTGTTTCTTTAAAAACTCAAACAGCTCATACCAACTCTTAATTCTTTTTTTAAAATATTTATTTTTAGTTTTAGGTTGACACAATATCTTTATTTTATTTTTACATGGTGCTGAGAATGGAACCCAGAGACTTGCGCATGCTAGGCGAGAGAGCTAACACTTGAGCCACATCCCCAGCCCCTGTTATTACTTTTAACCTGATTTCCTGAAATAGTCATTATCCACAATTAGCGCCTTATCGTAAATAATAGTCACATAGCTTTCAAAAATGCTCATGTTTATTTGGTTTCTTGGAAATAGTGTGATATTTCTGAGTCTGATTTTATTCTCCTGGTCTTAGTGAACTTCTTGTAATAAGATACAGAGCAGAACACTGTAGGACACAGACCCCAGGTCAGGGGGCTTGTTTCTGCCTTTTCTGCAGCTTCACGTGGCTGAAGGCACGAGCTGATGAAGTGTAAGTGCGGAACAGGGCGACCTCAGCAAAATAAGCTCAGCAAATCTCCATGAGGCCAGGATGTGTCAACCATATTTTTTTTTGTGCTGGAAGATCGCTGCTGCCCTCTTCAACTTTGCTAAATTGTGAAAGATGTAGGTTATCTTAATGGCCTCTGTGTAGGTACTTACGAATTCTGTGAAACAAAACACAAATGTTGCAAAAACGAACACTGATTTATCTAAAAAAAAGAAAACTGGATGGAGCTCCAGTGCACAGAAATACTTACGACTCATGACAAATGATTTGCCATGAAGACACACCTCTGACCTCTCTGTTCCCATACCAACAATCAATTGTTCAAGTGAAGTGAAAGAAAATTTCTGGTATACCTCAATGTCCAAGTTGAAAGCTATTGCTACCAATGGGATATTGCTACCTAAAGGTCTGAACAAGAAACACCAGAGACTGAAAAAAATCAAATTTTCATTACCCCACTGCTAAGTGCTCACTCAATACCTTTGAATGGGTGTGGAAAGCATCTTCCGCAAAGTAAAATGGTGACCACACAGTGCTAATCAATTATAAAGCTACATCAATGAATCTCACATTCTAGTTTTACATGGAAATCTGAGCACCTATGATTCTTACTGGAAAGAAGAAATAGGGAAGTAATCTAAGTGACTGCATAAAAATGTAAGAATACTTTAGGACATACCAATACAAATTGTCTTAGGTCAGAGTTTACAGAAGCAGAGATGAAAATGAGATTCTATGAAAGTAACTTGTTCAAGACTTCATGTTTCTTTTACTAGCTGACAGAACAAGTAACAGATATCAATAAGTACATACATGTGAATAAAAAAAACATTAGAATTAATATACATGACCAAAAATAAAATCAAAAGAATAAGTGAGATGAAGTAAAATTATTCTGTTATATGCATTGTACAATGCATCAGGAAATTATTAATTTATCAAATAAGTTAACTTGAAATTACATTAAAAATCTAAAATTGTTTATTTATCTAAACATTTTGGGGTGAATATCTTAATATCTGAGATAACCAGTTAAGAGAAATAGGTTGCACAGATACCATGAATTCTGGTTTAGGATGGGAACCCCAGAAACAGGCTGAACCGGGAACTCTAGGCAAGTGATTGAGAAAAAAATTTCAAGTCAACCTGTGAGGAATAAAGAAAGTGTGAATGGTAGGGGAAAAGCAGAGCCAAGGTATGATGTCAGGAGTGCTCTAACCTCATCTGACCCCACAAGGTACTCCTAAGAAGAATGGTAGCAGTGTTATTCTATTTTTAAGTGAGAAGAACAGCTTTAAGTCATTCAGTGTTTGGTTGCAGCTGTGCTGTGGAGTAACAAATGTTCCAAGGTCTCAGAGCAATGCAGGCCCCCATTGAGAGGTCAGTACTTTTGAGAAGTGTGCAGCTTCAAGCTATCAGAGTAGATGGGAGTTTGAAATATTTGCCAACAAAAAGAACTGTATAAGAAGCAGCAGCATCCAACACAGAGGGAAAAGTAAAATAATAAGAAAACATTTAAGGAATTTGAGAAATGGAAAATATATAAGACAAGTAAACAGATCAACTGGAACACAGAGAAAACATAATAAGATTTAAACCCAAATGATTAGTATCACATTAAACATGAGTATAGATCAGTTTTTTTTTTCAATTAAAATATAAACAATACAATACTAGGCTAAAATATATAGGTAGTTTACAAGAAAGAGGTATTGAATATGTGTTAAAAATATTAAGAATTAAATGATAAATGGTAAAATAGTAAGCAAATAAAGAAAGATGGCTGAAGCTGCACTGATGTAAAAAAATATAGACTTTATAAGGAGAAAATTATAAAGGAAAAAATGTTTGTGCTGTAATAATGAATGACTTGAATAATCAGAAATATGTAAAAAGTTAATGAAGCCTTGGAATATATAAAGAAACAGTTAGAAGAGAATAGACACTTCTATATTGCTCTCATAACCGTAATGAGAAATGTTAACATCCATTCAATATTTGTTAGAGTGAATAGACAAAAAAATATCAAGAAGGATATATAAATTTGATAATCAAAATTAACTAACCTGCTAGCACTGACATATTTAGAATACTATATCCAATTCACAAAAGAGCTCAAATTGTTTACAAATTTGCTATAACATTTATTAAAATTGAACATATGTTGACCATAAAACAGTAACTACAAGTTCCCCTAATTTGACATGAAATCAAAAACTTCTAAATTATCTTGATACAAAGAAGAAACCAAGCAAAATTCCGGCAGTTTTAGCTGAGCTGTCTGGATTAGGATGTTGAAGTTTTCACTGACATTGGTCAGAGGACATGATGATACTAAAAGATACCCTGAGGAATCTCCTATATTACAGGCACACTCTTCCTTATCTCCTTATCTGCACTGTAAAGTGGCAGACCTGTTCCCTCTCTATAGTGAGGATCAATCAGTTTAGTAGCTCAATTACTCTTTTTGTTTGCCTGATGATTCAGAGAATGAAAGAACCCAAATTGGCCAGTGGTAGCATTAACTTGTTGTCATTAGTATCTTTAAATCAAATCAGATTGAAGAACCAATTCCAGAAACCACAAAACTAATTTGAGAAATTTATCCTTAAAATTCTGGGCTTCTAGGAAATAACAAAGGTCAGAGCAGAAATAAATGAAACAGACTAGAAATAAATGGAAAAGGCCAGTGAAACTAACAGTACTGTTTTCCTGAAAGAAATAGGCAAAAGCAGCCCAACTTTTGACCAGACCAGACCCATAAAGATGGTAAAGGAGATCACACAATTCAGTCCATGTTGTTGGCAGAAAGTATGCCAGGAAGGACAGCCATTTTCTAAAGTCCAACAGCTAGCCAGTCTCTCTAGGAAAAAAATCAATCAATTCAACTTCTTCCCACCTATAGATAGTAACAAATAAAATGAGAGTTAACACCTGTGAGATGGGTTACTTCAGTAATCCAGCTAGAAGGAACTTGTAGAGGGATAACTACTAACTGAAGGTTATTGAGACCCCTCACCACCATAGATAAGGAGAATGTATGGAGCTGAGCTGAGGGTTTATCACTCCCGAGACTGCTAATCCCAACACACTGTTCTCTAGAGCCTCCACAGGAATTCATGCAAAGATGGACCAAAACTCCAGTGATCTGCAGCAGTCAGAGGGGAGGCTTTTGTGCCACAGACCACTCACAGAGAGCTTGTACTCAGTGGCCCCAGAGTTGCAGACAACCACCAAGTACTTAGGGCCACTACAAACATGTCCCAGCAGAGGAGAGCAGACACTCATCATTCCATAGTTGCCAGCAATAGCCCTGAGCCCTAAGCAATACATCTCTGCATCCAACACGGATAGCCAGCAGACACAGTATCCTTTGAACACAGAAATTAGAAATTAGCATTAACAAGATTGAGTAAACAGAAACCATTTTAGTACATGGGATTGAATAAAACACTTTGAAAGAGGAATGGGTCACAGAAGAAAAATCAGAGAAGAAATCAAAAAATTCTTAGAAACAAATTAGAATAGAGATGAAATATGAAAATCTCTGAAAGAGTAAGAAGGCAGTTCTAAGAGGAGATGTTATAGTTTTAGAGTTACATTAGAACAACAACAACAACAACAAAACACTAAAAAGATCCTAAATAAATAATCTGATGGTACACCTCAAGATCCTAGAAAAGTCAGAACAATCTAATTCCAAAATCATTAGAAAACAGAAAATAATTATGATCACAATTGAAATTAATCAAATTGAGATGTAAAAAAATCACAAAAGATTTATACAATGAAGGGTTGCTTCTTAGTCAAACTAACCAAAAGAAAGAAAAGACCCAGATAACAAAATTACAGATGAAACATGTGATATTACCACAGACATTTCTGAATTTTAGAGGATCATCAGGAAGTATTCTGAAAACTTATATTTCAATAAACTGGAAAATCTTGAAGATATTGACAAATTTCTATAAAAGAGAATCTATAGATTTTGGAATATAATGTAAACTGGTACAGCTGTTATGGTAAAGACCCTAATGTTTCTTCAAAAGATTAAGATACAAGTTTTATATGATCTAGTATTCATATACCAAAGGAAATAAAATCAGTATGTTAAAGAGATATGTACATTCCCATGTTCATTTCAGTATTATTCACATTAGCCAGCATATGAAAACAACTTGTGCCAATGAACAGATGAATGCATTATGAAAGCACAGTACATATTATATACAATGAAAGAGCACTCTGCCATTTGCAACTACCTGGAGAACATTACGCTATGCAAAACAAACCAGACACAGGAGAACAAATACTGCATGATCTCATCTATATGTGTAATCTAAAAAAGTTGAACTCATATAAACAGACTAGACGGGTGGATAGTAAGAGTCATAGGGGTAAAGAAGATGTAGAGATGTTATTCAAAGGCTATAGACTTGCATTTTTAAAATAAATCATTTCTGGAGACCTAAAATGCAGCAGGTGGCAATAGTTAATGACATGCATACCTAAAATTCAATAAGAGAGTAGATCTTAAGTGTTCTCACAGCAATAAAAAATAAATAAAGGTAACTATATGAGGTGATGGGTATGTAAGTTACCTTTATTGTGGTAGTAATTTCAAAATGTAGATCAAACCATCCCATTGTACACTTTCAATATATACAATTTTTATTTGCCAATTACATCTCATATGTGTCCAGATCTGCAGAGTGTACTGGCGTGCTGGAGACCCAAGAGAAGGGCTCTGTTTAGTTCTAGTCTGAGTCAAGGGACCTGATAATGCAGAAAGCAGATGGTGCAGTTCCAGCCTGAAGGCAGCAGGCTCAAGATCCAGGAAGGTCAATATTTCAGTTTGAGGCTAAAGGCAGGAAAATGCTGATGTAGCATTTGAAGGATGACAGACAGGATGACTTATCTTACTGGGAACATATTTGTTCAACTTAGTTTTTTCTGATTAAACAAGGCCCACCTGATATGGAGAGCATTCATATTATTCACTCTTTACTCAGCAGAGTATTTAATTATTAATTATATCCAAAAGCACCCTTACAGAAAGGCCTAGAAGGCTATCTAACTACATGTTGTCCCACCCCTTGATGCATTTGACATTATATATAATAGACATTATATATAATATATTGTATTATATAACCAATTATATATAAATATATATCTATATATGTGTATCTATGTGTATATATAACAAGCCCATTGAGACACAATTCAGATACTGATGGCCACATAGATGTGAAGGCTTTTAATCACACACATGCAAGGCTATGAATAATAGAGGCATAGACATTGTTCTATCCACTTAAGAGAGACAGGGGAGACAAACCTCAAGTGAAATGTAAATAATCCCAGTAGGTGTCTCTGATACAAATTACTACCACTATGAATTTCCAAGTCAGCTAGAATTTTACAACGCTGTCTACCTATTATTACCAAAGAGATTTCTTAAACAATATCATGTGAATGCTTTGTTGATTTCATTTGGAAGTTTAAAGGTAAAGTCAAGGCAAATTTGCTTCCAAAAATTTCAAAGCTTCAATGACTGGACTGGTGATAATATCTATGAAAGAATATTTCCTGAGGTTTGCTGGAGCAACTTAATTAGAAATTCTACTGCAATATCCATATGGACATATGCAACAGACAGTGGGCAATCCAGAGTTCAAAAGAAAATTAGAATCAGGCATAGAAATTGGTGGATGTGAAATCTACTCTCTTCATTACTTTTTAAATATATAGGTAGGTATATTAAATATATATGTATATGTATGCATGTATATATAAATATATGTATACATATTTAAATATTCAAATATAAATATAATATGTATATGTTAAATATAAAATATGTATAAATTATATATAAATATATATCTATATATGAGTATATATTATATGTATAACAAGCTCATTGAGATACAATTCAGATACCATACACTTTACCACGTGAAGTATTCAAGTGGATTTCTGGTATTCACAGAGTTGTGCAATCATCACCATAGTAAATTTTAGAGTATATTTTCAATAATAATAGAAAACTTGTGTCCATTAGTAACTGCTTCTGCTCTACCTTGTCAAGCCCCCAAGGCATGGAGAACCACTAGTCTAAATTCTGTCTCTATGGATCTGCTGATTGTGGAGGAAAGATAATGTGAAGAGAATGGAGAGCTGCAAGGAGACCCTCCAGAGAATGCCTGGGAATTTAATATGTCCCATAGTTGAGAGTTTGAAATTCTCATGGTAAATCCAAAGAGCAAGAGGTGCACTCACTGTTTGGAGATGGAACCAGAAATGTGCCATCAGGTTGGGATCATACTGTTTTCCCAAAGTTCATTAGAATAATGGCACCATAAATGATTCCTATGCTCCAATGTTCCCCAAGAATAAGAGCTAGACTGAGGCTTATAGTCACTCACATGGACGGATGGACCCCACAACTCCAAGACCTGGAATTGCCCCCTTACCTGTAGAATCAGTTGGAAATAATCAATGGGCATAGATGCATTCTTGTTAGAAGAATTGCAGAAGTTAGTCCAGGAAAAAAAAAAGGCATGGAGTTCTCAAAGCTTCTTTGCCAAGAAAGTACTAAAATTTAAATACCATCCATTCTCCTGACCTTTCTGGCTTTTCTTCTAACAGAGAAAAAACAGCCTGGGGCTTTCAATTCAGCAAAACCTCTGAAGAGCCTGCTCTGTGGGACAGGGAGTCAGAGTAAGTAAACAATCTCAGTAAACTCAGGGGAAACTCTCCTGGTAAGTCAGGAGTAGCTGTTAAGACATCAACACAAGGACAGCACCATTCTCTCACTCCTGCTGCACACTGAATGGACCCACAGGGAATTTAGGTCACTGTGAGAGCAGTTCAAGCATAGTCAAGGCTCTCTACAATAAATTTCTCAGATACTATACCATTCTTTCTGAATTTGTCATCAGAAAGTACAGATGTCACAGCATCCCTTTGAGGATTTCATATTATTTATCTATAAAATGGTGATAAAACACTTTCCTAGATAATTATGGAAGGCCTACATGGAGCAATGCACATAAATGGTTTTGTGCTTCATGAGTAAAAATTATGTTTTTGTGTTATAATAGCCATTATTGTCATCTCTTTACTACTAAAGAAAAATGCTTTACTGTGCCGGTTAAAAACAGCCTCTTTCATCAGCCAAGTCAGCGTGGAATCTGGCTCCATTTTTTACAAACTGTTGCCTGGAGCAAGTTATTTCACTTCTCATAGCATCTTTCCATGATTCCAAAAACAAGGATGAAAATGCCGTGTTCCTCCTAGAGTTATGGTAAAAATGTGTGAACTGGTACAGGACGGGCACTCAGTAAACGTTAACCAGGCGTGGAAATATCCCTTAGTGTTCAGCGAGGTCACTGGCACTGAAGGCAGGATTGCTACTCCAGGCCCAATAAACCTGGCTAGAGTGACAAGTGCAGAAAGGGCAACTAGCCAAGACCATGTGTAACTAGTGCCCTCTTGGGATCAAAGAAAAGAATCAAATTTGTTTTTTGAAAACTACTAAGGAATTTGGAAAGGGAAGTGATATGAAGAAGTGGGACGACTAAACCCACAAGAGCTATTTTTCATGGACCCCTTTGGAGGAAACAGAATGCTTTGGGGGCCAGTGAGCCAGTTGGATTAAGTTGAAAGTTATTTTTTTGGTCTAAGAAAATAAATCATCTCTGAATAAAGTCTCAATGTGGTTTTCACAAGGATGGGGAAGTTGATTTGAGTTGTAATAGGAAAAAGAAAACAAATTTTTTAACCACAAAAGAGAGTGTAAAAATCCAAAACTTGCATGAGGAAACCAAGAATTTTGTAAATAGTTCATAACGCAGTTTCATTCACATCACTCAACCTAGCAGGTTCTATGACATATAAAGTTTCCTCTCTCCCTCTTCTTTTTAATCTACTGTTCTTTCCCCTTTGGATCCACCCATATTTTATTCTGAACACACTCACAATTGCATAGGGTACTACTAGGCACATTTTGATTAAGATCTGATGGGAATTTTCTACTTATTAATAATTTGATATAACGTTCAGGTTATTTTATTATTACTATATAGTTTTATTTCACCTAGTCTCAGTAAACTCAGTGGTGAAATTTTTTATAAAAGAAAAAATGTATTTTCTCCTGCTTTGCTCTTTCAGTGTCCATAATTTTGAATTACTTTGTTCTAAATTGTTTTGTATTTTCCCTATAGGAACTGACTGCTGTCTAATGGATTTATGCAGTGTTTATGTAAGGCAAAGAATACCTCCATAGAAACAATGATTCAATGTATATACACTGTAATTTTAGAAATGTAACATGACAAGTTGAAGTGTTTTTTTTTTTAATATGTTTTCTAAAAGCATTCTTGGAATTTAAGGCCTTTTCTCTTTGCAGAATAGTCATGTTCTGTTGCTTCACTATCCATAAAGCCCAGAAACCATTGGAAAATACACATATCTGAATAAGTGTGTGCATTTGTGTGTGTATAATTGAAAAAATCATGAAAACTCTTCATTTTAAAAATAAAATGGAAAATAAAAATCATTTTCTCAAAAATGTTTCACAAGAAAGTTTTCATACTGACCATAAAATAAGTAGCATGGATTTAGAACATAAAGAAATACAGAGAAAAAAAATCTCTGGGGGCATTGGATTCCTTTTACCCATTTTTTAAGAATTGTAAATTTCCTCCTTAAATTTATGCTTAAATTCATTTCTGTATATAATTTGTGAGTTATATAACTCACCAAATCAAATAGGAATACAACTTTGCAATCTTTTTTAAGATGCTATATTATTAATTAAATAAGGTCATAGAGCCAGCCCAGTGGTCAACAATTATATGCAATAAGTATATATTTGAGGATCATGAGTCCCATTTGGTGGTCATGGTTAGTAATGTCCAAATTGAATGTTAAATTTCTTTATATTAGGATCAGTTATCTGTTTTTTTTATAATCTTATTTATAAGATGTTGCAAAGTTTCCATTTTGATAATCAGTGCAGCCTTTAGAACTTGCCATATTTACCCTATCCAACTTCTGCACCGAAGTCTTAAAGATTTTTAGTCATAGACAACAAAGACAGACCCTTATTACCAACACAATATTCAGGGGCTTCCCCAGCTGCCAGGGTTTCCTTCTGCTGCACAGCATTTGACAATATTGTTCTTCTCTTTGAAGTACAAATCACAACACGTCTCCTGTGGACAAGCCCAACAAATTCACCTATCGCTTCCCTACATTAATGTGACAATCTCTCACTTGTCCTTTCATTGGATGTTTCTATGTTTATAATTGTAAGTTTTTACTGCAGCCATGGGTTTCCCTTCCTTTTCATAGAGTGGAATCCACTGAGGTAGGGAGCAAGCCATCCTTCATTCTAAGTAGTCAGCATGCAATCCTTATGTAATGAGTGACAGCCAACAGGTTAAAATGTACAAGTTTTGAAAAGGTGCTTAAACCTTGGGTGATTTTTTTTTTTCTGGAAGGAAGCCACAGGAGTATGAAGAGAGTCTGAACCCGATAAAAAGTTTACTAACTCTGGAGGAGAAACTGTCAAGAAAAAAAAAAAAAACAGGAAACTGAACCTAAGTCTACTGAACTCTTAAGAAATTGTTTGTCTTGCCCCTGGATTCTTCCTGGAGTAGACATTCGGTCTGTTACTGAATTCCTGTTAACCTACATGCTATATTTGAATCTATGTACTACCCCCTAAAATTCATAATAGGACCAAAACCCAAAATGATTATAATTAGAGGTGAGGCCTTAAGGAAGTGACTAAGTCATGAGCGTGGAGTCCTCAGGAGGAGGATTAGCTGTTTTATCAAAGGGCTGGAGGAGATTAGCTGGGCTATATTTGCCCTTCTGCCTTCTACTATGTAAGGACAGAGCATTGTCCCCTTCAACCATGGTAGCCTACAGCAAGAAGGCCCCCTCCAGATATTGAACACTAGTAACTTGGACATGGACAACAGCCTCCAGATCTGTAAAAAACAAACAAAAAACAAAAACAAACATCTCGGTTATTTGAAAATTGCCTAGTCTCAGGCATTCTGTTATAGCATCACAAAAAGACAAAGATATTACTTCTTTCAAACACCACTTTCTACATTCACCTATTATGTGCCTTTCCCAGATTGCAGGCTGTATACCTAATTTGTATCTTCGGACTTATATATTTTTTTTTCTTGTATTATTCTATCTCTGCTTTTGAAAAATCTACACACCTATAAGTATACATTTAACCTCATTTTTTAAGACAGGAAGGGATCTCAATATTAAATACTTTAAAAAACATTCCTGCCAAACTTGCTATACAGATGCAATATTCAAGTTACCATCTAAGGATTTGGGATTTAAATAGTAATTCAACATCTCAGTATGAATAAAGGAGATAAAACTAGGAGCAAGTGACATGGTCTAAGATGTAAAGCCAGAAGAGATAAACTACTCATCAATAACCAGGTTTGACTATAAGCCAAAAAGAAATTCATACAGCAGACCTGTAGACTAAATCAGAGCAGGGCCTGTGATGCCAGTAAGCACAAGGAAAGATTGCCTTGGGGATCTAATATCTGTGGGTATGTCCATCTGACTGTACCCACCTGACTGTCTATAGAGAACAAGCTGCATTTTGAATCTAATAATGAGTGTGTGTGTGTCCCTATGACTATATCCACCTTATTGCATGTCTTCATGTGACTATTATTTTCCTGATTTTTTGAACCATCCCCAGAAATGGCACTGAATACACAGATATATCTTTTTTTTTATTTAGAAAATGTATACAATTTATTACAGGAGGAGACAGAAGATCCTGAAGGTGAGGACTAAGAATCATCATTTTTTAAGAGGAAATAGAGGGCTGTGGTTGTGGTAAAGAGCTTGCCTAACACATGTGGGGCACTGAGTTTGATCCTTGGCACGACATATAAAAAGTTAAATAATGGTATTGTGTTCATCTACAACTAAAGACATGTTTTAAAAAAAGGAAGTGGAAAGTAATAGTTAAGAACAAGAGCTTAATTTCTTTTGTGCTGAAGCCAACTCACCCTGGTTATAAGAGCAAATTGTTAAGTACTGAATTTTTTTTGCCCAGTTTTAAAGTAATGATGAATCTATTATAATGGGAGTATCTAAACCACAGAAACTAGCAAATTCGGCAACACTTTTCTTATAAAGCCCATTTACTAGCACAGCACTGGCTGAAGTATTGGATCATTTGTGACCTAGCCAAGCTACATAGCTGCTTGAGAAGAAATTCTTCAAGGCATCTGGAAGTCCACTGAGAAATGATGGTAGAACCATTTTCACAGTGCAGTTATTCCTCTATATCCATGGAGTCTTGGTTTCAGGATCCCCACCAGATACCAAATTCTGTGAAGTATTTACATATAATCTATGTATACCATCGTATATATCTCAATTCTTCTTTAGAGTTCTTATAATATATAATATAAAGTAAATGATATATGAATAGTGTTTATATGATTTAGGGAATAATAAGAAATAGCATTTGTAAGTATTCAGTTCAGGGACAATTTCTTTGCAAGTATTTTTATCTTCTATTGGTTGTGAAACACACAGATACAGAGTGTCAAGTGTATTGTTTGGAATATGCCCAAAGCATATGTTTTCTGCTAAGACCCTTCAGTTATACACATGTTTCTTAAATTTTCTGCTATTCTTTCAGAATATTTTCCCCCCTAGGGGGACAAAGCCTTTACCTAATTGATTACATTGAGAATGATAGTGTTTCAAATATGAGCACCATCTTTTTAAAAATATTTATTTTTTTTAGTTATAGGTAGACACAATACCTTTATTTTATTTTTCTGTGGTACTGAGGATTGAACCAAGAGCCTCATGCATGCCCGGCAAATGCTATTTCTCTGAGCCACAACCACATCCCCTATGAGCACCATCTTGAGAGGGCAATTATACCTTCCTAAACTCTCTCAAGTCACAACCTTAACTATCTGTCTACAGAAGATAGCCTTAAACTTCAGCGTTGTGAAAATAAAAAGTTCAACATACAATTTAGTTAAATAGCAATGCCTATAAAATAATGACAGTTGTATATTACATGTTAAACAGTAAATTCCAACTAAATGTAGTTTTATTTGATATGAAAAATACATGGAAGGAAATTTTTGAATCCTATTTCCATGAAGCTTGGGAGACTTAGAAAGCCAGCAATACTGAGAGACAGAAGAGTCCAGTTGTGATCTTGACTTGCTACCACATATGTGGCTTGTAGATAAATCATTTGGTCATTAAGTATTGAGCCATACACACAAGGACTAGAAATCAAACTATCTGTTATGTACACCTAGAAGCTTATCTTTAAAAACTAAATCACATCCAATCTGTGTAATCATTCTGTGAGACAGATATATCAATGATAATAAAGGTATTGCTATGAAAGAGCTTAATGCAAGTAATATAGTGTCTTTAAAAAAGAAAGAAGTCTGAGGCCCACTCTGTGTATTGGTTTAGAAAGGTCTCTAATGGAAGGAGCAGGGAAAATAATATGACTCTGAAGATTCTTCTCAGTTTTAAAATTGTAAAACTTTAAAACATCCATTCTTTAAATTGTAAACTGGAATAATAGCAGAGTAAAGGGTACTTGTTTATGAAATGTTGAGCCAGATATAAATAATTGGAGACTTCCAAATAAATCACATAGTGTGTCAAATGAATTAAGAACAATTAATTTCTTAGCTTTTTCAGGAACCAATCAAACTGCTCAAAATTCCAATGGAAAGATGTTTATATCCTAAGTGAATGTCTTAATTGGTGACAGTTAGTAGCTCTAATTAATTCTGAAATTCATCTTAATCTACTGGCCAAGACACCCACAAGTGTTAAAGAAAAAGCTAATATAGGTAAATTGATAGCCTTACTCCATCACAAAGCCACAGTTGGTGTATTTAGAAAAAAAATTCTTAAAAGAGAAATTGCTTTCTTAACCTTTTAGGTAGCTATTTTAAGTTAAATTACAATAGAACATAGTGGTTCAAAGCACATTATTGCAATTCTGAAGCTGTACTGTTCAGGTTCAAATCATAGCTCAGCCTCTTGCCATATATGTACTTTCGATAAATGTGCCTTATCTTTCCATGCCATAGTGTCCTCATAATAAAGATAGCAATGACCACAGCTTCATTATGGTTATGGTCCCAGGAAAATTTAAATGAATTCAATTATGCAAAGCACTTGGGACAACATAGTACCTATGCTTTGCTATTCCTTATTATTATAATAGCATGCTGAAGCTACCTCCTCTTCCAGCATTTCCTCTTCTGCACTTCCAGAACAACACACACTGGAGAGGAGCTATGCATCCAACACACTGTATCTCCTAGCTTAACCTTTTTTCTTTTATTAGTGTAAAGTGAAGGACTTAGGCCTTCGGTGTGCAGTACATGTGCACCCAACAAAGAGTTTACACTTATAATCTACTTTTCAGAAATACCTGTAATATCCTTGTTATTCAGAAGAAGAAAGGGAGGCCAGGGTTTTACCTAACTTACTCAGGGTCAAACATGTAGTATGTGTATAGCTGAAATTTGAACTTAGCTTCTTTTAAAATTATTTCTAGTTATATACAACACCTGACATAGTCACATGAGCATGGAACACAACCTGCTCCAATTCAGTTCCAGTGCTATCCACCCCCAATCCCCTCCCTACACTCCTCTGATCCCTCTTCAATCCAATTACAGTTTACTTTAAAAAATTAGTGTCCTCTGAATACACCCAATGCCTGGACCCACTGTGCCACATCCATGCATGCACATACAAAAGTTCTGTCAAGATTCTTTCCATTGTTCTTCACTTTTCCCATCCCTTCTCCCTTCTCTAAATCCCCTCATCTACTCTACTATTCTTCCCTCTATTCTGATGAAATTCCCTCTCCCCTTTTTTTTCCTTTCTCTTTTTTCTTTTTGATGATTCTAAAACGTGTGCTGTTCACCTGGAGGAGGCCTGCAGGAACTGGGAGCAGAGCAGTTGTGGTTGGAAAGTGGTAAGGAGAAACTGACTGGAAGGATAGATAATGTTCTGCATGTTGATTGGGATAATGGTTGCATGGCATGTACATTTCTTGAAATTTATCAAATCATACACTTAAGGTTTGTGCACTGCTATTTCAAGCTACACAGTTAAGAAACATGCATCTCATTGTAGATAACTAAGTCCCTCCCAGTCCTTTATGTTCTTTATGCTGCTGTATTTCCTTACTCCTAGGAAGTCTTAATCATGACTCCAAATAATTGTTCTCTTGTTCTTTTATTACTGTGACTACACTGTCTTTGTATCACATGTTGACTTATGTTCTCATTTTTTTTTCAGTATTTATAGATCTTCTTTATAGCCTGCATTTCCCAACAGCCAAGATCATGTGTCATCTCTTTTCTTCTGCAACGATGCCTAGTTATATGTAAACTAAAAGGGAAAGATGATACATGAGCAAGGGGAGAACCATTTTCTGTTTTGTTGTGGATCTTTCTATTCGAGTCTATTTACCTTTAGTTGGTGAATAAAGTGTTAATAGAAAATATTTTTATGTTTTCATGGAACTAATACCATTAATTTAGGCATGAAAATAATTTTGATCAATTATGAAACATTTTAATTTATTTTGCTTCTTATGATTGTAACTGAAAAATGCAAACTCCCCTAAACACACACACACACACACACACACACACACACACACACACACACACAGCAGTAGGGGTTGCCTGAGTAGGAAGGTAATAAGTCTTCATTTTGTGTTCTACTTACTTATACAAGAATAATGTTGAGAAGCTCTGCTTTTCAATGTAGTCTTGCTTAAAGTAGAGAAATGTGGTCATTTTAAAGCCTAGGACTCTTTTTGTTTATTTAGAGAATAGCCATCAAAAAGCAGATGGCCCTGCTACCTTTGAACAAAGTGCAGCTTAAGACTTTATTTTTTATGCATCTGTAAATGTTTATGTATGGTTTAAGAAAAGAAATCTAACAAGAAAAGGGTGAGAAGGTGTCTACAATACACCCTTTAAAATATATTTATGAAGCTCTTTCCTCCATGTGCAAGAGCCTGCACTATCTTTAGAAAAGGATTCTGTTTAATGAGCATCTATATTTTACTGTCTCTGAGATTTAGTGTTTGTGGTTGAGAGAAGTATGTGCATATTATGTACATTAGTGAGTGTGTTTATGTGTTCCAAAGGGCTAGAAAGAAAAAAAAGTACAGAACTCAAGTTGACTGAGATAAATTAGTGAGATCAGAACTTACAGGGCTTAATTGAATCCTGGATTATGCCACAAAAAATGCCAGTCCACAGCCACACCCTGTCAAATCTATTCTAAAATTAATAACTTAGAATTTAGACTATATATTGCTGACAGATATTTTGTACTAGAGATTTTAAAAGTGGAGAAAGTTATTAAAACCAGGTTATGAGTAGCACCTGTAGAGTCGCTTAAGATTTTAGGCGTGAGATGGATACCATACAGAAGGGATCCTCTCTCTGTAGTGGTGGGGTCTTGGTCAGGCTAGGATCTACAAAGTCATTAGTTTGAAATGTGATCCCTGAGTACAATCTCGGCACATTTTATAGATCTATTCTTAAATTCTATAATTTATGATTCTTCAATCAAGAGTCACAAAGTAGTATAGTGATGTGATTATATGGTGGTGGAATGTGATTTAATGGGTGGAATAGTATAGGAAAAGGTGGGACACACCACTTGTGCCACTGAGAAAAATTAAAGAAAATTTATACAGTTTAGAATTAGCAGGGAAATTAGTCCTTAGTAGACCTGTAAATATCTGGAATAACATACATAGTGTAAGTTGCCTTGTGGCAAGTCAGAAATAAATGTTCAAAAGTCCATTCCTTCCCAAACATGCTAAAGAAAAATAACCTTTCAAGGATATGGGAAAACTAATACTTTGGCTAAACCTCTGAACAAATATTTGCAATATTACTGACCCTTTGGATTTTGTACATTTTTAGCATTAGGTATTTTATGGCACTTTAATTTTTAAATAACAGGATCAGGGATACAAATATTCAAAGAGATTGGTCTGCAGTGAGTTAACTCTTTAGGATTGTTTTGGGTAAGCCACAGTGACCAACTATGAAGAAATGGTGATATATGTGGGATAATCAAACAGAAATAGGGTTCATGCCATAGTGCTCAAGCTATAAAGTGTCAGCATGGCAACCATTTTATCTTCCTGACATGTCATCTGACAAGAAAATCACCTCCTTTCAACTTACTTATGTACGAGCATCTGAGCCATGCAAATGTATTTTCCATTTGAACTTTATATTTCTTTTATTATTTCACGTGAAATTGGTTTTTCCATCCTCATTTAGATTTCATCCAAGGGGAAAAAAGTCTTTATATATTCAATGTCAATTTACATTGTAAAGGAACCAATAAACCTCTAAAAGCCTATTATCTTTATAAGGAAGTTGAGTACCTGTTTGTACAGGGTATTAAAAATCTCTTGTGTGAATTTGCTTATAATCTAGTTAGGAAGGCAAGAGAAGAGATCAAAAAAATCATGGTACAGGGTACCATATACTAAATATACTTACTTAACTTTAAAATTTTTTCAAATAATTTTTTTCTCTTCTGCAGTATTTAATGAAGCATACCTGTCATTGAGGATGATTTTTAGAAAGAAGATTTTTAAGGAGAAAAAATAAAAAGCATAGTCCTACCTTAAGGAGTTTCCTAGATAGTGAAGGAGCATTGAGGATTTGAGTTTAAATTGACAGGGAAAAGGAAATACAGCAGCCCCCTCCCCTGCAACCCTTATCCACAGTTTTGCTTTATTTGTTTTCAATTAACCATGGTCAACTATGGCTCCAAAATGTTAATATTTGCCTTGACTCTTTCAAGACAAGAAAATCATTTTCATATGACATTTATTTTAGCATATTGTTATAAATGTTCTATGTTATTACTAATTATTGGTGCAAATCCCTTACTGTGCCTGACATATAAATGGAACTTTAACCTATTTAGGTCATATAGTAAAAATCAGAGTCTACACAGGGTTTGAAACTATGCATCCTTTTACGTTCTTTGAATGTATCCCCAAAGATAATCCCCAAAGGTAAGGGGAGACTTTCATCAGAGGACTAGATGACCTTCAGATTGTGGAGGAATTGTGGAAGATAAGGCTGAAGAGGCAGCTGGAGAAATGCTTAAAGAAAATTCATTTGAGAATGGCAAATTTTCCAAGTCACTCTAAATGCCATCTATTTGTTTTTCCATAGATCAATAAATAATTTAAATTTGGCCATCATCTCCATTTGGAAATTCTGATTCTTTGGAATAAAATTAATCAGTTCCATTATATGACACATCTGAACCCTACAAATATGTGTCATAGAACATGTCACTGCAGTTTACATTGTTTACATTTTCCTCTTTCCACTCTGGATGGTGAATTCTGCACATAGACTATATCTTACTCATATTTTAATTTCTCACATGTATATATGAAAGCTGCACATAACACATTCTCAGTAAATGTTCTTACACTTCACTTGTAGTATTCAGTCTGCTTTTCTGTTAGAATACCTAAGCACATCCGACCATTAGTCCACCCATGTTTTCTCCTGAGTGGAACTCCATAAGATTTTACTCAAAGTTATTTTAAATGTTTATAAATTCAAACCAAAAAAGAAAAGAGGTTAAGACACTATTAGATGAGACTTCAAGAAGGTAATGAAAAATTTAGTGCAGCTAGACAAAATGTAATGATAAATGGGAGCCTGAGGCAAGAGGATGGCAAATTCAAAGCTAGCCTCAGCAAAAGTGAGATGCTAAGCAACTCAGTAAAACCCTGTATCTAAATAAAATACAAAATAGGACGGGGGATATGGCTCAATGGTTGAGTGCCTCTGAATTCAATCTTGGTAACAAAATGATGATGATGATGATGATGATGATGATGATGATGATGAAGAAGAAGAAGAAGAAGAAGAGGAGGAGGAGGAGGAGGAGGAAGAAAGAAAGAAAGAAAGAAAGAAAGAAAGAAAGAAAGAAAGAAAGAAAGAAAGAAAGGAAGAAAGAAAGAAAGAAAGGGCTCTTCTTAGGCAAACAACAGTTTCAGTGGAGGGAGTCCCTGAACCATATGACAATCAAGAGGATTAGAACAAGAGGATTCTAACCATCATACTCTGTGAAAGTGAGAGGGGATCTACAAATATGCTCTCCCTAGGGAACAATTTTCTCTCATTTCCTAGATAAAAGATGGGCACTCATCTGCAACCCCAAAAGCCAAAAATTATAATGCTTTTTCTGAAATAAATTGAATGAACTTTCTGGGTAGAAATAGGGCAGCTTGAAGCAAGTCTTCTTTATCTTGGATTTGGGTATTACTCAATAATAAGGTCTCAATCTTATTAACTCACCTCCAAGTAATTTGATGAGATCTATCCTTATGTGTAGAATGACAATCAATTTTTCTTCTGATCTCATTCTGAAATATAAATAAACCACCAAAATAACCAGAATTTAGTATGTAACATGATTCTAGAATAAGCTGGTATACTTTATGAAGAAATAAACTCATAGGGAAATAAACATCAGACTGCTATCAGATTTCAGATTCCCAGTACACTCACTATACCCTCAAAGACTTTGAAGCAATATTTTTGAAGTCATGAGAAATTGTTTTTTTCCAATCAAAAATCTACCTTGTTCTTGGATAGGCAGAATTAACATTGTCAAAATGACCATACTATCAAAAACACTATACAGATTCAATGCAATCCCAATCAAAATCCTAATGACATCCCTTATAGAAATAGAAAAATCAATCATGAAATTCATCTGGAAAAATAAGAGAACCAGAATAGCCAAAGCAATTCTTAGCAAGAAGAGGGAATCTGGTAGCATCACTATACCAGATTTTAAACTTTTCTACAGAGCAACAGTAACAAAAACAGCATGGTATTGGCATCAAAATAGACTGGTAGATCAATGGTACAGATAGAGGACACAGAGACAAACCCACATAACTACAGTTATCTTATATTAGACAAAGATGCCAAAAATGTACACTGGATAAAATATAGCTTCTTTAACAAATGGTGCTAGGGAAACTGGAAATCCACATGTAACAAAATAAAATTAAACCTCAATCTCTTACCATGCACATAACTCAACTCAAAGTGGATCAAGGACCTAGGAATTAAACCAGAGACCTTGTGCCTAATGGGAAAAAAAAGTAGGCCCAAATCTCCATCATATCAGATTAGGAGCCAACTTTCTTAATAAGACTCCTAAAGCACAAGAATTAAAACCAAGAATCAATAAATTGGATGGATCCAAACTAAAAAGCTTCTTCTCAGCAAAAGAAACAATCAGTAAGGTGGATAGAACTCCTACAGAATGGGAGCAAATCTTTACCACAGGCACATCAGATAGAGCACTAATCTCTAGGATATATAAAGCATGCAAAAAATCTTAACAATAGAAAAACAAATAACAATCAATAAATGGGCCAAGGAACTAAACAGTTACTTCTCAGAAGAGCATATACAATCAATCAACAAACATGAAAAAATCTTCAACATTTCTAGCAATTAGAGAAATGCAAATTAAAACTACTGTAAGATTTCATCTCACTCCAGTCAGAGTGGCAGCCATCAAGAATACAAACAACAATAAATGTTGGCAAGGATGTGGGGAAAAAGGCACACTCATACATTGCTGGTGGGACTGCAAATTGGTGCAGCTAATCTGGAAAGCAGTATGGAGATTCCTTGGAAAACTTGGAATGCAACCACCATTTGAACCAGCTATCCTATTCCTCAGTTTATACTCAAAGGTCTTAAAACAGCACACTACAGGGACATAGCCATATCAATGTTTATAGCAGCACAATTCACAATAGCTAAATTGTGGAACCAACCCAGATGCCCTTCAGTATGTAAATGGATAGAGAAACGTTGGTATGTATACACAATGGAACATTACTCAGCATTAAAAGAGAATAAAATCATGGCATTTGCAGGTAAATGGATGAGTTGGAAAATATAATGCTAAGTGAAGTAAGCCAATCCCCAAGTTAACCAAAGGCTGGATATTTTCTTTGATATGAGGATGCTGACTCATAATAGAAATGAGGAGGATCGTACATGGGAGGAACTTTAGACAGGACAAAAGAAAGGGAGGAGAAGAGAGTATGCAAAAGCATAGGAATGACCCTGGAATGAGCTAGACATCATTACTCTAAGTATATGTATGAAGACATGAATGATGTGAAAATACTTTGTGTACAGTGACTTGAAAAAATATGCTCTGTATGTGTAATGTGAAATGAATTGCATTCTGCCATCATGTATAACAAATTAGAATAAATATATAATTTTTTAAAAAGTCTAGATATAGACAAACTATCAGCACAGAGCATAAGATAAAGACATTTTCAGAACTTTTGTCTCAGAAAATTTACCATTGCTTCTTAAGAAGTTAAATAAGGGCAATTAAGTAAACCAAGTAATAAAAAATAAGAGAGGAAATACAGAGCAAAGATCAAAAACAAAACAGGAGACTGATAAAGGAAACCACTCAGACCTTTCCTTACTTTATACCCTGCTCCAAACATGTCATCTTCCTGGCTGTAAGCTCTGTAAGCCTTCTTGGCTGTAAGCACAGCTACCCTAGCCCCACCCAAGATGGAGGCACCACATTCCGCAAACTTCTCTACCATCTCTTCTTTACAATCCTACTTGGAAGTTAGACATGCTAGATTTTCTACCTCCCCCATGCTTCAGGAGGGTGGCTGGGAACCTTCCTGATTCTCCCACTCCCCTGTTCAGCCCTTGCATCCTTACTTCTTCTACTTTATATGCATTTTAATTTCTATGAGGAATCCCTTACTCAACGCTACTCACAGTGCATCTGTGACCCTAATTCAGATCATTTTGCCACAGGCTCTTTGCAAAGGAAATGCAAGCCAAGTACATGATCTGGTCCTACAGTGAACATCTTAACAGTCTTATGCTAGTAGACAATGAATACTGGTTTTCAGGTTTTGAAATAAACCTGTAGAAAAATCACAAGGGATTTAACTATGGTTAACTATGATTTTGCAACAGCTGTATTTAACAAAGGTTAGAAGTAAAACATACTGGAGAAGGTCTAGTGAGGATTGGAACAACTGACTCCTTTATTTCATGGTAAGTAATGAAGAACTGCAGCACACTGTATGAAGCTGCAGAGGGGATTAATGAGGAACTGGGAATAGAGATATAATTATTTGTTAGAGAAGGGAGAGGAAAGAGAAGGACAGTATGTCAACTGAGTCCTTACTAACCACTGTAGAAAATTAACATGAAAACCTAAAATTGATAAATAAGGAAATAGCAGTTTTAACATATTATTTATTTATTTATTTATTTTGAGAGAGAGAGAATTTTAATATTTATTTATTTTTTTAGTTTTCGGCGGACACAACATATTTATTTGTATGTGGTGCTGAGGATGGAACCCAGGCAGTGCGCACGCCAGGTGAGCACGCTACCGCTTGACCAACATCCCCAGCCGAACGTATTATTATTTTTAAGACTCTTTTTAAAGTTGTAGATGGGCACTATATAGCTTTATTTTATGTATTTACATGGTTCTGAAGATCAAACCCAGTGCCTCAAGCATGCAAGACAAGCACTCTAACACAGCCACAACCCCAGCCCATAAACATTATTTAGAGACGCAAATCTGTCCACATGAAGACCAAATATAGAAATGTTTAGCTAGTAGTAGTTCCTTTGGGACAGAATCAGGAAACAGGTTGGAAGGGATTAGAAAATTTAGTCCCTGTCCCATTTTTGTACTGATTAGATAGTTGTTCTTATGTGTATTAGTTTGGTTGGATGCCATAATGACACAAGGCAGACCAGTGGACTTAACAAAAGTTTACTTTCTCAAGTTTTGGAGGCTGGAAGTCAAGATCAAGGTGCTGGTGGGATTAGTTTCTCCTGAGGCCTCTCTCCTTGCAAATGGCTACCATCTTTCCAGGAATTCACAGGGCCTTTTCTCTGCGTGCTCATCCCTAGTGTCTCTTCCAATTCTTATAAAGACATCAATTCCTGTGGTTTGGGTTCCTACCTTTATATCTTATTTAACCATAATTACCTTTCTCTTAAGAGCCTATCTCTAAATATATTCACTTTGGGTATTATGGCTTTGACATATGAACTTGGTCTGGGTAAAATTCAGTCTGGTGGAGGCACAATAATATGTAAATAGACTTAATTTATGATAAAAATTTATTTTTTAAAAAATAAAATGAGTGTGTCTCTGTAGTGAAAGACTGGGTAGATGGTGGAGAAAGCAAACTCTCACTTCATTTTAAGCCCATGTGTGTTATTTCTTTTAATTAAGTGTAAAGGGTTTTGTGTATTATATAAATGCATCCTAAGGAGAGAAGGCTCATCAGCATGGAGATCATGTCTCTTAATTGGAATTTTCACAGGCAGCTCACAGTCTCATTGCCTTGTCAAGGTAACATAGAGTGTAGTTACATCTAAACTCCATCAATATGTAGCAAAGGTTTTCTTCCTTTGTCCTCTGTAACTAGTTCTTGATTTCTCCCCCTTCTGTCTTCTTCAGGGTTCTTACATGGTGGACTTTATTTGGAATTTTAATCTTTTTCAAAACAGCATAAATTCAGAGTGTATCAGAATGATAACAATTCTCCTGTGTCTTTCACAGATTGTAGTGGTTTGCACAAAGGAGGACTTCACAAATCAGTGAGGGAATGAGGATGAAATAGGGAGGGGAGAATTGACAAAGCTAGGAAGGAATTTGTCTAGGATATAATCCCATTTCCCAATTTCCTTCATAGGTTCCAAGGAAAGCACATAGATAAAACCCGATAAATGACATGGTTAAGCAACTGAGCATTTGGAGAGAACACAAGAGAATATGTTGTAAGGATTATCTACAGAGACAAATAATAACAATGCTAAAGGGTAGAATCCAAAATCAATCAATCAACATTCAGCTGGTACAAATAAATAAGCAAAGGGGAGTTAAAGCAGGAAAGCAAGATCAATGCTAATAAAATGCAAAATGAAATCAGCAATAAACCCTTGGGTCTAGTTAGACCCTAAACAAATCTTATGCACATTTGCCTGGTCAGTTGATTCTGAGAAAAGAGTGAAGGTTCTATGAGGGGCATAGAGAGATCAAAGGTCTCAACCTTTCAAGCCTGAGGGAATTTCTCTCTTACATCTGATGCCCTATTTATAGTGTAGAAATGTCAACTCCATATTATTAGGCAAAGCGGATTATGTATTTATTGCATTTGCATTCAAGTACTAGTGATGTTGATATCAATTTCATTTTAATTCTAAATTTATAGTAGTCAAAGATGAATGCATACTTTATAAGGGGGATGCTTTATGCCAAATTTAAATATTTATACTATTTGTCAGTTCAATGCACATTGAAAACATTGATCTGACTTCAAAAGTCTAGCACAGAACTGAACTAACTCATGAGAATATACTTATTTTTAACACAACACAACACATAATATTATACAGTCATTGTTTAGTTTATTCTGTGGTTACAAACTGTATTAATTTTATTTGAGTCCATGTCAAAATAGTTATTGTAACTTCAAGCTACCAATCAAATGTTCAAAGTCATTTTTTTAAGAGTTTGTCATTTGACAGATATTTATTGAGATCAGTGGTAAGATACCAACCATCTTGCTTCCCTCACACTGCTCAACTTTTCTGAAATTCAAGAACAGTAAAAAGATATATCAGAAAAATAAAGGAAAATTTAAAAATTTTTAACTTCTTCATCCATACAGTCCAAATGGTACTGTTCTGGATCAAGTTTAAAGATTTGTAAATGTTTCTCTTTATAATTCTAAAATATTTACAGATTGCAATTCCTCTTTCTTTCTCTCTCTCCCTGTGTGTGTTGGAAATTCACTATCTGTGGTTCAAATGAGATAATATAAGTGAATCACGCTAAACAAAACTGAACATAAAAATAACAACAACTAGAAAACTAAGTGTCATGTTTATAACTAAATTACCAACGCCAGAAAAGTATTTGCATTCCAAGGCCCTGTATCAATTTTTTTTAAAGCCCTAATAGTTCAAAAGTACAGAATCTTTTGCCTTTCGTTTCCAAATTTCCAGGTGCCTGGACTTCCTAAAAATCCACTGCTTAGTTGCTTCTCCCCTTTTCTACAGATGGTACCCCAAAGCCCTGTCTACACTGCAGCGGAGCCTCACTTATCTGGTTTCCTATACAGCCTGGGTCTTTTAAGGGAAGACTTTCTCCCACCCTTGGGGCCTGTGATGTTGGACATTACAACTCTTTGTCAGTTTCCCTGCCTACTGTCAACTGAGGTCCTCCAAACATGAGATAGCATGTGCCTGAGCAGCTGTGTCTGGAGAAGCTATAACCATCAGCTCTACTCTAGACCAAAACATCCTACTGCATCTGGCTCTTCAGTCTTTTCTCTTGATTTCTAGTCTTCAGCCTAGAGTCATTCATTTTTGTTGTTTAAGTATTTTTATTTCAAAATATATACTGTCTATTCTTGAAATGCTTATTCATCTAGATTCAACAATTTAAATCTGATAGATGGGCAGTCAGCATCTTAATACCTTTCTGCCCAGAAAGCAATTATTTTTTCTAAGAAAATTTTATTCACTCCACCACTACACACACACACACACACACACACACACACACACACACACACACACATTAGCTTCACATACAGAATGTTCCATGCTCCATGAGTGGCATTCTTGCTTATGGTTTGGTATAAAGTATACCCCAATAACTCATGTGTTGAAGGCTTGGTCCCCAGTGAAGCAGTATTCAGGGGTGGAGGGGTAGAGCTCTTGTGCAGTGATTGGATCATGAAAGTTCTGATCTTATCAATGGATTAGTCCATTGGTGATTAATCATTTGATGAAATTGTTTGGAAGTGCTAGAAACTATAGGATGTAGGGCCTAGTTGGAGGAAGTGAGTCACCAGGGGCATGCCCCAGAAGGGTATGTCCTGTACCTAACTTCTTTTTCTCTTTCTTTTCTGCCTCCTGGCTGCTGTGAGGTGAGTTGCTTTCCTCCCTTTTGCCTTTCTGTCTTGATGATAGGCTTCAACTCAGGCTCAAAACAATGGAGCCAGCTGACCACAGCCTCTGAACCAAGATTCAAAATAGATCTTTCCTTCTTTAAGTTGTCCTTCCCAGGTATTGTGACTCAGCACTAAAATTAAAATTATAAAAAACAAATTTACAAATATTAAGTTGGTTACAGATATCACCTTTAATAAGAATTAACCAGTCATATAAATTAATTCTTCAAATGTCTAATAAATAAGTAGAATTTTTAATTCTCAGGGAAACTGAATAACTTTCATCAAGTTATACATTCAGTGTCATAATTTTTTTCTACCCACTCCCTTGGTTCAGATAAACAAATGTTATTGAAGATCCAATTTTTAGAAACTCCTTCAATTTGATTCAGAATTGGTATTTGTTCATTCTTTATTTTCTCATACTACCCTTATCTTGTGGTATTGGTGGTATATTAAAGACTGCCATGAATCCTCTTCTATTCCTTCTACTGAGAGACGGAATCTACTTTCACTTCCCTTGAATTTGGAATGACAATAATTTTTTGCTGGAGCAACAAAATGTGGGAACCATGTTCTTCTGAGATGCCCCCGCTTTGGTCATCAGAAACCTCTGTCCACTCCCCCTGTACTACTCTCTCTGGAGGAAGTCAACCACTATGTAAAAAGCTTTCTTCCATGAGACTTGCATATTTTGAAAATGTCTGAACCACCTACATGCACGTTAGGATAAAGACGGGATGATCCCCAGCCAAACTCAGTTTTCAGCTTTTTAGTTAAATTTAGGACTAACTTCTCAATTATCTTATTATCCTATCAGCAATCTGATGTGCCCTGAGAAGTCCCAGTTTATGTATTTTTCCTGGCATAATCAACAATGTCTGGTTTCACTCTGAATGTGTCCTGATTTGAATGTTAATAGTATATTTTATGTGTTGACAACATTATATAGTAGACTGATCCTTTCATTCTCCAACTTCATTTGACTTCCATTCTTCTGTTTTTTGTTTTTTTTAAAATTTCTTCCTGCTTCTCAAGTCTTATTTTCTGGACCCTCCTCTTCACAACCTCCTAAGGAATGAGTTTGTTCTGAGTATTTTGCTTTCTCTCCCATTTCACTCATTATAATATTTAATTAATTTCACTGAAAATGAAATAATAAAGTATTTTAGACAATGATTTATCACATAGGGAGAAGTGTCTCTATGATGAGTATGAAGGATGCTCACCTTGTAAATTAGATTAAGACAAAGACACGTTTTTAAATTCTACCCAAAGGTTTCCGAAAGTATCAAAAATTATTTTATAGGGCTGGGGATGTGGCTCAAGCGGTAGCGCGCTCGCCTGGCATGCGTGTGGCCCGGGTTCGATCCTCAGCACCACATACAAGCAAAGATGTTGAGTCTGCTGATAACTAAAAATAAATAAATAAATAAATTAATAAAAAAATTTATTTTATTTCTTTCCTGTTTTTCCTCTTGGTTCATCTTGCAATCTCTACTCATAAAAATAAAATATTTTCAACGTTATTATTATTGTGGTAAAAATTGTTTAAAAAAATACTGTTCAATTAAATGGAAATATAAGATCTAGCCTTAAATTGACCAATCCTCCAACCATCTAAGAGTGTGATTATCAACAATAAATCCCTCCCAAGTTCCGTCTGTGTAATAAAGCATAAGCAGAAAGGAAGAAGAAAAGCATTAAATGAGTATATGTAAATTGCAGATTAATGTGTGCAATGTTACATAAAATCTGTAACTTCATTCTCTCTATACAGAGCCTTTCATAGAATGAATAGAAAACTGGTTGAGCATTGATTGCTTCAATCATAAAATGAGTACTTTTGTTCTTGTCTTTATTTTACTGCTGAAAGGCTAAGGGAGCCTGTAAGAAAGAGCATGTTGGAAAGCAAGCCTTGAATATAAATGGAAATTACAACATTCCCATTAATTGTAACATATCATTATCTTGCCCATTCTTTAAAGACAGAAAAACAAGGTTAATAATCATCCAGTTACATATAGAATAGAATAGCTTCATTTTTTTATTAGATTACTACATTCGCTCATTTATAAATCAAGATGTTTGGAGCTGGGGTAACCCTCTCTGACCTTTCAGATGCCCTAATGTGAAGGTTGATTCTCATTATTGGGCAACTCCACTGTCATTGGATTGCTTCACTCTACATATTTTGCATTGCTGTTTTTCTGTATTTGGATAATATAAGTCTTGCTTCATTTTTTTACAGTCTTGAATAAGGTTTTACTATGCAGATGACAAATGACTTTCTCCCTTTCTAATTGAATGGTAAATTGGAAGATGAAGTTCAATGTTCATTCTTTCCATAAATGTCTCCAGTCACATATCAGAATATCATATGGATTAGATGCTTCTTAACTCACAACTTTGGTCCATTAGTGCCAGGACTGAAATCTTTTTATATACATTAAATCATTCTCCTTCAGTAGTACGTGATGTTTAGCTGATCTGTCAAAGTATTTCTTTTATCACATTCTCACTGTCTATTTTTGTACAAGACCTCATTGTTGAGCTGCATTTTATTGATGCAAAGAAGTCTTATATGCAATTTCCATCCCATTAACTGTTCCAAGGAGATAATCCACATTCTAATGTGCTGAACAGGAAACCACAGCCAGTTCTGAGATGCTGTCTGATCTTTTGTTCAGTTTTCTTTTGACCCACTCTGATATTTTAGCCATTTTTCTTATTGGGTTTTTTATTATTTGCCTAAGGAGATACTAGATGAGTTATAACTTGTTTTAATGGAAATATAGCTCCTGTGTTTCAAATATTTGTTGTAAAAAAAAAGTACTTTCAGATAGGATTCTAATAGCTAATACAAATATTGTGAATGTGAAATATTTGTGCTTCTTATCAAACTTGTTGTAGATGATGACTTTATAGATGTTAACAAAAAGGAAAAACATTTTGTTTAATACTTAAAGGCTAAGCTTTGAAATCAGAGAGTCCTAGGTCAATAACTTTGCCTTTCAAAGATATGTGTAGAACTGTGAGGGAAAATTTCTTATTCGTTGTCATCTCTCAGCTTTACCTACATTAGAGAGTGGTTACAAGGGAAATTCAGCCATGATTTGTAAACCTAAAAGCTGGAAACACTGTAGAACTATCTGGTGACATTGTATTTATTATCAGTAACCAAAAACCCAGAGCATGGAAGCTTTGTAGTGTCCTTCAAAAGTTCAGTGTGGATAGCATTTTAATTGCTATGAATATGATTCTTCATCATTGTCCTTCTTACTGGACCAGTTTCTAGAGTGGTATTGATTCAACCTGGAATGAATAGCATTGCTAACATGAGGACCTGGGCCACCCAGACTGTGACTTTGCAATGGTCTTTGTCCAAATGGGGCCTCCTTGGTTTCTACTACAATTCTCTCCATATGTATTTCTGCTCACATTTCTGAGGAAGAACCACTTCCATACATATGGAGCCAACATTTTATGGTGTTCAAAGTAAATTTCTAATTATATCATCCCATACTGTCTTAAATATCTAACATACTAAATTATTCAATTCTGTTTTTTTTCTCTTAAAAATAGAACTAAGAACCTCAAATTGCCTAATATAGTGTATCTCATCCAGGCAGTAAAAAGATCCATTTCAATTGCCACCATGAAATATCTGAATACATTTGCACATTACCTTTATTTTTTTAACATAAAGTAAATTATAGGTCAAATGAGTCAACTCAGAGTAAATATGTTTTACAGTTTTAGATCTCAAATCACCTACCAAATATTAGTTTAGCAATTGCAAATACATTCAAGGTATGCTTAAGAATTGGTTCTTTCTTTGTATTGCTGCCAACGTTTCAGTTTGTAGTTCATGACATCACTAACACCTAAAACCGTGTGGCAGATATGGAGCCAGGATGTGGCTAGAAAGAACAGAAGCAAAATAAACCAATTACAAAGGCAGTCTGAGTTCCATTTACATTCAAAAAATTAAATCCTTTACTAACACACTTCTGAAATCACTTAGTGACCTTGCGGAGCAAAAGCTCTCAAAGGGGAATATGAATGACAAGCAAAGAGGAAACATAAAAAAAAAAAAAGAATGAGAAAATTACCAAAGAAGCAATAGACAGCAAATCAAAAAACAGGATGTGCTTTTAGAAGTCATCTTCAAATTAAGATTAAGAAACTGTCTATAAACAAAAATTAATTTTCCGAAGAATAAAAAGTGTTACACCTCTGATTTATTTCTTCACATATCAAATGTGCCTAGTGTTATAAAGACAAAGCTTACCATCAAAGGCAAAAAATTGCAGATCAAAAAGGAATTTAAGAACCAACTAGTTTTAAACTCTCTTGTCAAATAAGAAGTGTAATTATTAAAATTAGAAATTACTTACATGGGCTGTTGAATCTATTGTTTATAATCTCTTTAAGATTCTCTCTCCAGGACTTCCCTACTCCTAATTTCCAATGCTGTTCCCATTTACAGTGATGCCACAATTCTCTGAACATAACGGTCCAGAAATGACCTACAGATGACCAATCAGATTTGTTTCTTGGAATTTCACTCTGAATATTGAAAGAAAAAAGCTCTTTCCTCTTGGGTTATAATCTGAAAAACAAAAATTTTACTTGAAACTCTCAGGACCACTAAGTCTCTATTCATGGGATAAAACCAACCTGCAGCAAAAGATAAGATTAACACAGTTTTTAAAAAATGTATTTTGGCCAACTCTGGATTTGCAAGTGTGAAAATCCATTGTTTCTCTTCTCATTTGTGCCACTTTTGTTTGAGTTTCCATCACTTGGAGCTAAAAGTGTGCAGCCTAGTATGTGTGTCTAAATTATTATGTGTGTATTTCAAAAGAACATTGGGCAGCATTTTCATAGTTACCACAGAAGGGGAGAAATATCTTTGTCTCCTATCCCTAAGTCATGGCTGGGACCTCTATGAAAAACAAAGAAAAAGGCACACTTGTCTGCTTTTTTCCATGGATTTTATGTGAAGTGCACAGTCATGAAGAAATAGGATAAAAGTGTGTGATACAATTGTATTAAACTGAGGAAAGCTTAGCAATAGCCATTTTTATTTTTATTTTTATTAATATTATTTTATTTTCATTTTATTTACCATTTTTATTCAGTTTCTTCCCTGTCTCCCAGTATCTTCGGACAAGGATGCTCCTTTCTTCCAAGTATAGAGACGATACCTCTTCCATGAGGGTCTTATGACCTACCTCAGGTAAGAAAAAAGGCAGGAATTGTGAACTTCCTGGTTTTGCTGGTTTTTTTTTTCAAAGGCCAAGGTATCATACTTTAGGATAGCATTTCCTGAACTCCATCACTACAAATGTGATTTTTTGTTCTTAATTCTTTTGACTCATTTTATAATGGCATTATTCTATCCTGGAATGACCACATGCCATCTAAGTATATCCAGAGTCAGCCTCAGAAACTAGACCTCCTTGGGCTGGGATTGTGGCTCAAGTGGTAGCCCGATAGCCTGGCATGCGTGTGGCCCGGGATCCATCATCAGCACCACATAGAAAAACAAAGATTTTGTGTCTGTCAAAAACTAAAAAATAAATAATAATAAAATAAAATAAATAATAAATTAATAATAATAAAACAAATAATAATAAAATAACTAGACCTCCTAAGGTGGTCATCCTTTCTGGTAAAGCAAAGTCTCTTCCTTAATATTTTTCACTCAATAGTACATATTTTGTTTTTCTAGTAGACCTCAAAGGCTAAAACTGATCAAGAATCAAAATCATATCTATGTGTTTTAGGTTTTGGGAGATTGAGAATTTATTTACGTTTTCTTGGTTGACCTCTTCAAGAATCTATTACGTGAGTTAATAATTTCCTTTACTAGAGGTAGACTAGCATTATTAAACAAGTTAAAGAGGCAACATTTATATGCGAAGATAGGTGAGTAGGATTTTCTTATACACAATGTTACAGAAAGATTGATTTGAGCAACTATTCAGACATGAAAATACCTCAGGAAAGCTAAGAAATCCAGGGGAACTATAGTATTAGGTGAAGCACACAAATAAGAAAAGACATTGAAGAATGTGGAAAGGACAGGTCACAAACCCAATTCATCCCTCCCTGAAGCCTGGACATCACCAAAGAGGATGCCCTACACATAGTGAAAGAAGTGTGAAGTGAACCCACAGCTTTGCTCTGGACCCCAGCACCAGGTCTGGACCACTGAAGTGTGCCTAGTGGCTAGCCCCAATGGCACCAGGCTCCATGACACCACCATGACTCCAGGGTCATGTAATACCATGATTGAGTGAGATTTATTTCTGAGAGGCAAGAGTGGTGTTATGGTTTGGATGTGAGGTGTCCCCCAAAAGGCTCATGTGTGAGTTAATGCAAGAAGATTTGGAGGAGAGATGATTGGGTTATAGCCTTAACCTAATCAGTGATTTAATCACCTGATAGGGATTATTTAAGTGGTAAATAAAGTGGTAGAGTGTAGTTGGAGGAGGTGGTAATTGGACATGGCTTTGGGGTATATATTTGCATCTAGCAAGTGGAGACTTCTCTCTCTCTGCTTTCTGATCACAATGTGAGCCACTACCCTCCACCATACTCTTCTGCCATGATGTTCTGTCTTACCATGAGCCCTGAAAACTAAAGTCTGTTGTATATGGATTGAGACCTCTGAAACCATGAGCCCCCACATAAACTTTTCCTCCTTTAAAGTTGTTCTGGTCAGGTACTTTAGTCACAGCAGTGAAATAGCTGACTAAAACAAATGGCTAAACAAAAAAAATAAATAAGAGAATGAAGAATGAAAATCATGGTTATCTCAACAGATACAGAAAAATCACTTAATAAAATTCAGCACTCTTTTATGATAACCCTCTCAAGAAACTAGGCTAAGAAGTAAAGTCCCTCAACACATTAAAGGTCATGGAGTGCAAGGTCAAAGCTGGCATCATATGTGCTGGCCAAAAGTTGAAAGCTTTATATTCAGGATCAGGAATAGGAGAAGGATGTATATTGCTATAATGTGGATGTTCAATGCCCCCAAAAGGCACATGTGCCAAAAACTTGGCTATATGGAGGTGATAAAATCTTTAGGAGGTAGGGAATTTTGGGTGGCCCTTAGGTAATTGGGGGTGTGTCCTTGAAAGAGATTAGGAGAGCCTGGTCCACAATTTTTTCTCCCTTTACTCTAGGAGGAGCTGTGAGCATTTTGTTTTAACATAAATTCCCAGTCATTGCCATTATGTAGTCAAGAGGCAACTCGTATCAAGCCTATACTATGCTATTTTTGACTCTGAACATTCAAAATGGTAAGAATGTTAAGTTTAATAAAACTTTTATCTTAATAAATTTAATTTTCTCTGGTATTTTATTGTAGTAATGCAAAATCAACTAATACAACCATTTTCACCACTTCTGTTCAACAAAATCAAAAAAGACAAATGTGATTGTATCAAACTACAAAGCATCTACAGAGAAACATGCAGAAAGAGACAACCTATGAACTCAGAGAAAATATTTGCAAATTATACATCTGATAATGAGATAATATCCAAAATATGAGAAGCTTAAACTCAATATAAGAGAACATAAATGGGTTACAAAATGGCAAAAAGGAATATGAGAAAATGCTCATTATTACTAATCATCAGGGAAATGCAAGAATAACAATGAGCTATTACCTCAAACCTGATAGAATGTCTGTTATAAAAAAGATAAAATATAAGTGTCAGGGAGAATATGGAGAAAATGGAACCCTTTTACATTGTAGGTAGGAATGTAACTTAGTAGAGCCATTAGGGTAAAACTATGGAGGATTATCAAAAATTAAAAATAGAATTACTACACAGTATAGTATATCCCACCTCAAGGTATATATCAAAAGGAAGTTTAATTAGTATTTCAAAGAGATATGTACATTCCCATTTACATTCTAATATTATTCACAGTAGCCAAAATACAGAAATAACCTAAGTATCCATTACCAGATAAATGAATCAAGAAAATCCACAAACACAGAAGCATACACATACATACAAAAGAATACTACTCAGTATTTAAAAAGAAGGGTACTCTGCCATTTGCAATGACATGAAAAAACCTGGAAGATATTATGCTATGTGAAAATAATCCAGACACAGAAAGAGAAATACTGCATGATCTCACTTATATGTGGACTCCGAGCAGCCCCACTTATAGAAGCAGAGAGTAGAATAGTGACTGCTAGCGGGTGGCAGGGGTGATCAGAAGACATGTTTAAGGAAGGGCATAAAGTATAGCTTGGATGAATAAATTCTGGAGATTTACTCTACAGCATGGTGATGTAGTTATTAATAATGTATTGTAAACTTGAAAATTGCTAAAGTGTAGCAATTTGTAATTTTAACTACAAAAAAATAAGTGTTTGAGGTGATGCCTATGTTAATTAAGATTGATTTAATCATTTTGTGATGGACACATATATTGAAGCACCACATTGTGTATTATAAATTCGTATAAATTTGATTTGACAATTTTACCTCAAAAGAAAAAAGCTGTGAAAAAGTTTCGTTTAATTTTTTTTTAATTCAAAAATATTTAACCCTAGGCCAAACTAATTAAAAAGTATTATTCTTCAGCTGTAGCATGTTCAGATTAATAGCTTTTCTTTTTTCTATGATACAAGATATAAATGTGAATATAATATTGTAGTTGAATCAGGGCATGTACTTTTATTAACTGCAAAATATTATATTTGTGAACCAGTTCATTGTATGACATCTCAAAATATACCATTTTGACATAAGGATTATTTTGATTAAAGGCAATTAAAAAGATACACATACACAAGGAAAACTCTATCTTACTTCCCTCAGCAAGGAAAATACAGCAAGTAAAAGTACAATTTGTGTGTGTGTTTGTGTGTGTGTGTGTGTGTGTGTGTGTGTATGAGAGAGAGAGTGAGTGAGTGTGTACGCATGTGTATGTTCACAGTGCTAGGAGTAAACTCAGGGTCTCGCACATGCTAAGCAGGCATCCTACCATGGAGCAACACCCCAGACATATATTATAATTCTCTAGACCCCCTAGTCCTGGGATATCAGTAGAGAAATCTACAAAACAAACCTAAATAGCCCTGTCTTTCACTATATGCCTTTCCTTTATTTGCCACTTCTAGAAGTTCAAAGGATCTTTGTCTTATCAATTCTCTGCAAAATTATTATTCTTTGATAAGATGCTGTTATGAGCTCAAGTTCTAAGCAGTTCTTTTGACTTACTTATCACTGAGTCCTCCCAAGAGTATGTGTGGTGCACATGTCCATAAACTTCTGCATCTTTTCTGTTGTCTTTTTTGGCCTAGTGTTCAGGGTCCCAGTCAGAGAATCTAAGATGAGAGGAGAAAGGAATGTTTTTCCTCCTCTACAAATTCATCTGAACTTCTTTCTCCTCCTTCCTATCTAGAAGCTACTTAAAAGTTTCCCACATTAGTTCTTTTTATTAAGCCACATGAAAGAGTGCTGGACCCTTGAAGTGTTGCATAGTGTGCTGTATCAATTCAAATTCTAGATTAACACTAGTCTTTTTGTGAAATTTTATTCTGTTCTCTAGACTACACATCCTCTTCCACTGATATGTATTTGTAGAATATGCCAAACTAAGAGCCATTTTTAGAAATCTACTCTTATGTACATTTCTCAGAAAGATCTATCAATTGATTTACACCATTGAATTTGTATCCATTCAAATATTCATATATGTGTGTGTTTGTGTGTGTGTAAAACAAATATATAAAAATATATTCATATATATTTGTAGTGGAAAATTTTATCACATAAATAAGATAGAAAGAATTTTTTATATAAACAGATACCACTTTAATGTGTTATTCATTTGAAAAACAGTGAAATAAGTTTAATCTGGCCAGAGGCTGTTGTCATATCTTAGCAACCCAGGTATTTATTTCACAACCTCTAGGAATTATAGGATTTCACTAAGATTTTCAGCTAAGTTTCCTAAATCAATGTGTGGTCTGTGCTCAATTCTCAGCCCTGAAAAGTTTCAATTTTCTAAATGAAGAAATAAAGGACATTGAATATGGACATTTGTAGTGATCTTGTTGGTGTTAACTTAATGAGCATTTAAGCCTAAATGTTTAGGCTTAAATGCTCATTAAGTTTTATTACTCTATTCAAATTCTAATGAAAGCTTAGATTTTTTTCTTTAAGTTTAATTTTAACCTATGCAGTAACAATAACAATAGCTAGTAAAGTACGAATAATTTTAGATTTTCTACTACCAACATTATATAATCTAAATTAAGAGAGGAAAACTCTCTCTGTTTCAGATATTGCAGGCAAAATGTCTATGACCAACTATAAATTCTAAATTAGACAAAGGTTATCTTTTCAAATTAACAAGGAAGCTTCTATTAAAACTGATGAAATGAACTGGCATTACAAATTTTAATAAATGTTGGAAATTAGAGTCAAATCTGGTGAGTAGACTGATGATTTCAATCTGGGTAATCGTGGGCCTGAGTGAGGTAGAAAGTTAGAACCAAGATTTTTCAGAAAATTCCTAGACTCCTTCACAACTCTGTGAAGGGTTCATCATCACTAAAGAGGAGGAAAGAAAGAAGGAAGGGAGAGAGGGAGGGGCAGAGGGAAGAAGGGAAGGAAACTGGCCTGTCTCAAGTGGAATGCCACAACCAGAGACCTATTTTTACAAGGGTGTAGAATTTGAATTTATGTTATCTAAACAGTCCAGAAATTTCTCTGAGATAGTAGCTTTAAAATAGTTCTAACCTGGTCTAATCTCAAGGACATTTAGAAGAAACTGAACCAGAATTCTTTGAGGAAATATGCTTCAATCTTCCAATAGCTAAAGCCCCCATTGGAAGAGTACATAAGTACACATTCACTGATTCTCAGACACTGTGTTTGAGGGACATACAGTAAAGAAAGGAGACATAAACCAGTTCTCACAGAATAAATTGACCTTTAAATTTAAAAAAGCCACTCTATATTGTGTTTCCAAAAAAGGTTAGAAAGAAGCAAAGAAAGAAGAAAGATTAATTGAGGGCTACTGTAAGATCCCAACATGGAGAAGATGGTATCTTGCTCCACATTGGTAAAAGTGGAATTTAAGAAAATATTTTGAAAGAGAGAGAATGAGATTACCTCCAGACTGCATATAGGACTTGAGATTAAGAAGAAAAAAAGTAAAAATGAAATCAAGACGTTTGACTTCAACAAAAGTCACAAAGGACTGTGTAACCATTAACTTGAGATATTGAAGACAAATGAGAAAATGACTTAAGATGAATAGAACTGAGTTTCAGAGATGCTGAATTTCATCAAGGAAAGATCATAAAAGACCATTTGGACATGCAAATGTAGAGTTTGATGGAGAGCTTCTGGATGGAAATGGAAATTTAGGAGTCATTAGTGTATGAGTGACATTCCAAGTCTAAATGAGAGCATGTAGGATGTAAATAATAGTATATAAAATGCCTAAACCCTAATCAGTAACCAGTGAAATAGGAAAAAGAACAAGGGAGAAGCTGTAGATGGGAGAGCAAGTGATCAACTACCAGTAATCTGCTGATGAGCAGCTTTTTCTTACCTATAGGGTTATTTTCATGGACTTGGAAACATTCTATAACTTATTTCATTATCAGAGTCTCTTTGACCCATTATTTCTCTTCAGCTGCTGCCCTATTTGTTTCTCTACGTCATAAAATTTCTGGAAAGATTTGACCATATTTAGTTTCTTAATTTTTCTGCAGTTCTCTTTAGATCCTATTCTAGCAAGGTTTTCTTTCTTTTCAGACTAATAAAACAGCACTCATAAACCTCATCCATTCCTTTCACAATGATCTGTTCTTAGTTTCAATTTTTTACTTGGTTTATCAACAAATAAGTGGTAGAGGTTTAAAGTTTTAAAAGAAAGAAGAATGTATAAAATAGTTTCTGAAAAGAGTGAATATATGAAGAAAATATTATTGGGAATTCCCATAAGACCACTTGAGATTAGTGGCCATGAACTAGATTGAGACCATTTTATGAGGATATGTGTTTTTGAAAGTTATGTTTAGGTGTGTGGCATAGGTATGAAGTATGTTCCGAGTTAACTTAATCAAGGCTAGAGTTTTGCTAGTAAGTACAATTAAGCAAGGGGAAATAAAATAGTTGAGGATATGCACAAGAGGGAAGTGATTATAAGAACATATACCATAATTCAACAGTATGCAGAGAAATGAGGATATGAGTGATGAGGAAAAGTCAAGTGGTTGTAAAATGAACTTATTTAGGTCTTTCAATATGGGATAATTATAGAAAGCAGTAGAAGGCAGTGAGCTGGAAATTGAGGAGGCTATGCTTTTAGAACAGAATGACTGAAATTAAAAATACGTAATTTCTGTAGCTAATGGTAATGGTAGAGTCTGATATATGCTCATGATAAGATTGGTGGAAGATGAAATCCATGTAGAAAAGGAGGTCAACAATTTAGAATACAGAATATTGGAAGAATCATCTATGGGAATAGCAGAATCACCAAAATCAGCAAAAGGAACAGTGATGATATAAATAATAAAGAGAGAGGGGAATAAAATTCTTCAATGAAAGGTGACTGCTACTTTCAGGATAACAGTAAATAAAGATACTAAGAGTCAGATTGTTAGACAAAATACAGGAAACTCAATTAAATTTAGATTTCAAATAAACAATTTTCCTTTTTTTGGCATATTCTTATATTCAAAAGTAATCATTTAAAAGCTGAATCTTAACTGTGCATCTTGTATTTATAGTGACTACATCTGGAAATCTTTACTGTGTTATGATCTTATGAAACAAGATTCAAGCATGAGGTATTTAGGAAAGAAAAAATTATACATATATGTATGTGTGTGTGTGTGTGTGTGTGTGTGTGTGTGTGCGCACATATGCACACATACGGTGGAGGAAACGAGATTGTACCACTCCAGCATATGCTCTTTGGCATAGGATTATTTTGAGTTGATTATTTGGAAAAACTGAAGACATAGAAGAAACACTGAAAACAGAGCAGATGTTATAAAAGAAACATAACATACATCTGTAAAAAAAATCGCCATCTGTAAGGATGTGTCCCTTCCTGCTCCAGAAAAAGAAGATTCTAGGTCACTAGATTCTCTTGGCAATGAAGAAGATACCACCTCAAATTTGCAAAAAAAAAAAAAAAATCCCATCCTTATTTTCTTTGTTTTTCATAGTCACCCTATTATTACCAGTCTGTCAACTTTTCTGCAGGTCATAGATCATATTTATTCCTGAATTCTAAGCTACCTTTTTGAGGTTTACTCATTCCACTGAGCACCTCAAGTGTACACATGAGGTATACATGTTAATAAACTTGCTTTTCTCTTATTGATTTACCTTTTGTTAGAGAGAACTGTCCTAACTAAGAATTCAAAAATTATAGGGAGAAAATATTTTTCCTCCTCCACAAGATCTGTGAGGATAAAAGAGAAAAGTTCCCCCCAATTCTGGCTCAGTACTATAAAGTGTGTGGATGAGAAATTAGTAAAAGCTATTTAGTTAGAACAAGTCAAAGAGACTCTTCAGAGAATTTGATGAACAGGGATATTCAGAGATTGACAAATCATTTGTTCTGAAGAGTAGAAGGTTTTAAATAGTTGAAGAGTTGTAAGACAAGACTAATAATAAAAGAAATGACTTAAACCAACAGAGATTTAAATCCATAGAATGACCTTTGAGTCCTGTGTTGTGACTGATACTGGGATATATAATTATGGTTTTGTTTCTGTGGATTTTAAAGAGCTGTGAGACTGTGAGTATTGAGGTAAAAAAAAGGAAGGATCCTTCTAAGAGTATATAGTGTTCAAATGAACTTATGAAACAGTAATGAGTCTATTTCTGAAAAAAAAAACTAGAATTGATCCATTTTGAATAATTGAATAATTGTTTAGTGTTCTAGTGACTCTAAATGATTAGTGCGATTAACAAGGAATATGAAATCCATAAGAGGCTTACTTTCTGTTTTCTGACTGGAATACAAGTGCCATGATGGTGGTGGCTTTGTCTGATTTGCAGTGATTTATCATTTATCACTGTAACAATATCTGACACTAAGTAGATGATGAGTAAGTAACTATTAAATGAATAAATCAATTAAGGAATCAATTGATGAATAAAAGCCTAAAAATGACATATGGTGTATAAAATAAAAAGAGATACAGATTTGAAAGTGTAATAGAAATAACATGTAAAAATTAAATACATTAGAGGCGAATTTTGAAACAATTAAGAATTTAACATAGAAAGCCTAACAGAAAGGTTAATTACAAGGTTGGATATGGTTAAAAAGCTGAATTAGCAACCTGGTAGATAACCTGAGAAAATTAAATAGTAGGCAGCACAGTGAGACCGATAGTTGAAAAACAATGAAGTTCAGAAGAAAAAATTATTAAAATTTCCTAACCACATACAAGAGCTATTTCAGAGAAAGAAAACCAAATAAGAGGGTAGAAATATCAAAATATACAATGGTTAATTTTTTTTCTAAAAGTTGATGTAAGGTAAATCCAAGATTCAGGAAGGAAACAAAAACTCTGAGAGTGCAGGAAAATTTATTTTCACAATTAGACATATGGTAGAGAAACTGCAAAACACTAAAAGAAAAAAGAGTAAATATTAAAAGCAACCACACAGTAAGCGAGGAAGAGACAGACAAAAATCATTACCTCCCCGAAAAAGGCAGCTATAACGATCCAGATGTGTCAAAAGCATGTAACATAATAAAAGTCACAAGACATTAAAAGATTTCTAATTCACTGGAAATCTGGGAAATGGAAATTCAGACACCATTTTAAACCCATCATTTTGAGAAAATTAAAATATGATATTAACTTAAAAAAGAAATGTCAATAAATTGAAATATTTTAAAGTACTATAATTCTTAAAAAATAATTTACGAATTTCATCTTACAGCTCAGCATATCATGTCTAGGTACAAAGTACACAAAATTCATGCACATGTACACAAGAATTTGTGGAAAAGAATAATTTTTACAAGATTATTTATAATAAAAGAAATCTGTAACAATGTAAATGCTCACTAACCTGAAAAATGGAGAAATTAATATGAAGTTATTCATTTAATAGATTTGTGAGAAGTTATGAAAATAAATGAACTAGATCTACATGTATTAAAACTTTAAAAATTCAAAATACAGTACATAATAATACAGTACATAAATACAGTACATAATAATATATTACATAAATACAGTACATAAATATGAATATGTACTGTATTAGATTACATAAAGTGTTAAAACATACAAACAGATTATATATTTTTTCTTAGTATACGTAGTAATGTAATACTCTAGAGGACAAAATATTTTCCTCTTCCATTGCTACGTTCATGGCAGAGAAACCTCTAATAAAGGACAAAATAATAAGAGAAAAAAACATGAATGTATTAGTTTTATTTGACACAGGAGCCTTCATAAGAGCATCTGTGTATTTTATGCTAAATTTGATAAAGAAGTGAATAATCATGAGGAAGTATGATGTTAATAAACTGGGAGGAATCTAGCAAAGCGTACTCTTTTCTGATTCTTTTCTGTAGCCCTATGTCTTTAGAGGAATTCCTTTTCTCCAGGCACATGGAGGATTCTTCTAGAATAAAAGTTTTATGATATGCTCCAGGGAAGAAGGGCAAGGGAAGTTTAGGGAGGGCTTCTTGCATCTGCAGTTTTCTCAAATGCCAAAGTGCCATATTTTGGAGTCACAAGTCCTGAATCCCATAAGTATATACATGTTGTAAGAGATAGAAGTGATTCAGGATAGTAGCTATCTGAAAATTCAGAGAGGAGAGAATGAGGAAGGATATAGAGTGAATTTAAACTATGCCTGTAAAGATTTTTGTGGGTCTGGCACAAATATGAGAAAATACTGAGTCAGCAAAACAGGTTGGTGCGTGTGATGTAAGTGGTTGTTACATTATTCTCTACACCTTCTGAATGCTTGAAAATCTTATAACTTTTGCTTAAATTCTTCATTCTGAAAATAAAATTAATAATGTCATAATTATTTTAGTGAACTGAATGATCAATCTTTGTCCCTTTTATTGCTGCTCCATTTGCAGTTCCTAGATGATGAAAAATGGTTTTTTGCTGTTGGCTATCAAGATTTCAACTAGATTAGGTGCAATTAGAAGGCAAAAGTTGTTCTCTTTTATCACTTCAAGTATTATGGTTTCTTCTCCATTTCTAGAGGATGATTTAATTTAATAAAATGGGTAAGTTTCATTTGACTATTTCTTTGTTTGTATTGAGTCAATCAACACATCAGAGTCCAGAAACCCATGGTTGGCAATGCTGATTTCTCTTCAAAAGAATCTGCTTACAAAATGTAGATTTGGGCAGAATATGCAATAATGCTAAGAGATAATTGAATGATTGCTTCAGGTCCATTATGCTAAGGGCAAGATATTACTTTATGGCATGTGACAATTTAGAGATTATCTGGAGGAAAGGCTGATGGCTCAGACTTCAACCTTATAGTTTACAGCAGACTTTAATTTAAGGTGTTTAGAGCCTACTGGTGTCTACATGGCCTTAGCCTTATATCTTGACAAATAAAATGGAACAAACAAAAAATTGTTAAAGAAAGTGTTTACATTCTGCATTCACAGACTACAAGTAGACAGGAAGTCTCTATGACAGCTTCCAGAAGGGTAACTCTTGAGACAATCAAAGTAGATTACCCTGAAGAATGAAATAGCTGCATTATAATGGTGACAGTTATAATGACCTTTTTAGGAAGCCCTGTCACATCTTTAAGCACTGAATTGCATTATTTTCATAAATGAAAGAATTTTGTCATCATTAATGTACAAACAAAACGGGACCTCCCCTCCATTTCTTTCTATTTTTAAATTCTACACTTTCTCCCTGAATTAGTCCTCTTGGTATGCTATTTATTTACAACAAGTGGACTCAATCACTTCCTCTCCCAAATATTTATTTGTTCCTCTGAAAATATCTAACATGGTTTCAAGGGCTCAATGAATATTGATCAATGTGATAGGATTAAGATTAATCTGTTCAATATTTATAGATTTAAAATACTAATACTATTGCCATACACATGGTACCATTTGTTTGGGACAAAGTGCTTAGCTAAAAAAAAAAAAAAAAAGATTGAGTGCGAAATTTTATCTATTGTTTCCTGATATGATGTGTGAAATTATGCCTTTCAGAATAGTGTCACATATTTTAAAATTAAATTTTAACTATTACAAGTGATTATAGCTAAAGCAATGATAACTGTTGTTATTTGTTTAAATGCACACAAATTTATCTGCCATGTAAATTATTAAAAAGATTTCCTGTGCAGTAAAAAAATAAGTTTTGAATTATTAAATAATTAAGTTAATTAATAAAGTTTTCCTACCTCTATGGCCAGGGTAAGAAAATTTTTTTCTGAGAAAGGCTGAGTAGTTGGTATTTTTTGCTTTGCAGACCATAAGCCTCCCTGCTAACTACTCACCTACATAGTTAAGCCAAGAAAGCAGCAGTAGAGAGCGTTTACAGACAGGGGTGGTTGGTTTTGGACCAACTGTGAGCTATAATTTTCAGATCCTGTTATAACATGTAAGGTTTTTATTTATTTGAGTTTATTGGATGCTGTCACTGTGATTTCAAAACTAAAGTTTCATAACATTAGGATAAAGCCAACAATGGCAGCACCTGATATTTAATTGGCTAACATTAATCAAATATCTTAGGAGATGTAACATAGACTCTGGCTCTGCTTTGGGGCCATGATGGACTATAATTTTTTAGTACAGTCCTCCCTGATGGAAAAGTGCTAAGTAACTGAGCTAAGTCTTTCTGATCATTCATAGGATTAATTTGTAATAGTCTTTAAAATAACCAAATTCTCAGAAACTAATGCACAAGTAGTTCCAAAGATGATTCTAAAGAGTTCTTCCTTACTAGATGAAGGTCTTTTTTCAAACATTTTCTAAGTGAGATTGTCCATCATCTCCCAATGGAAAATTCCCATATTTTCTAATACAATTTGTTCCCTCTTGGACTGGTTTTATTTTTGCAAGATCACATATCAAACAAAGTATATTACATTTTACCATTTAATTTCTAAAGACTGTCTCTTCCCACTCTTTTTGTTGTGTTTTTGCTTTATTTGGTACTGGTGACTAAACCCAGAAGCACTTTACCAATGAGCTACATTCCCAGCCCTTTTTATTTTTTATATTGTGGCAGGGTATTGCTAAATTGCGCAGGCTGGCCTTGAACTTGAGATTCTCCTTTCTCATGCTCCTGAATAGCTGGGATAACAGGTAATCACTACCAAGCCAGGTGACTCCTCCCACTTGAATACCAGTTCTGTGAGAAACATTTCTAATCCTTTTTTTCATTGTTGTATATTTTTATCTAGAATTGAACCTGTAGCATAGCAGTCATTTAAGCAATATTTGTCACATAAATGAATAAGTGTTTATTGATAAATATGCTAATATTGATCAAATGTAATTTTAGAACGTAGCCAAAGAGATGAAGGAAAACTTTGATGAAGGAAAAAAAATGATGATGTTAGACTTAACTATCTCAGGGTCTTTGTCTTTGATTTTCATTACTTTTTTAATGGTTTATGACATTGAAAGCCAATGAGAGATCTAAATATTACATTGGTGGAAGACAAAAGGACAGGTAGTATTCTTCTAGATCTATGCCAATATATTTAAGTATAAAGTTCAGTCAAAAACAACATGGTGTAGACTCACATTTTCATTCTTCTCCCCTCTAAATATAACTAAATGCTACAAAAGCAGTTAAGAGATTATGAAAAGTTGAAGGAAAAATATCCTATGGACTTGAGGATAGACACACTATTGGGGCCCCGGGTTTTCTTTTCATTTCTCATTAATCTTCTTTTAATCTTTCATACAAATCTTCTTTCTTTGATTAGAAAGGGAAAGGTGAGCAGGAACTTAGCAGGAAGACCCACTGCCCTGTGGAGGCAGGAACCCAATCGGTTTGAAGTAGCACCATCAGTGTATCTCAACCTGCCAACCCATCCCACACCCATTACTGGCAGGCAGTATGCAAGTCCTTCCACCCACATTGGTGGTACAAGCAGGTCCATTATCTCCCAGGCCTCTACCCCAAAACAGAAGATAAATTAGCCCTGGGATCTCCCAAAACTGCTTTTATTGGTAGTACACCAGTTGTACCCTACTACTTCTCTCTCTTCCCTGTGACAGAAGATGTCTTGCAACCCTGAAAGAAAACATCAGAGATAAATCAGAAAAATCAGTAGCACTGAGTGCTGAGAGAACAGACCAGAGAATATACTTTCCATCTTCCATATCTGGATACCCTGTGTCCTAACATGTCAGGAGTAGCAAATGAATTATGGGTCTTTGAACTGCCCAGACACAGAGGTGAAACCTCCCTTGGGAATTTCTAGGTGCAAAGGTCTTGCACCTAAAAGGTATTGCACCTAAAGATTTCCCAATCAATATGGTGACACCATTTTCAAAGAGAGATTCTGTACCAGCCACAGAATTTATAAGTTCATAACCTTGGGTTCAAACACCTGCTGCCTGGAGGTAGACAATTATAGGCACAAGCTGATAAGCCCTAATTGGGCTGCTTTTACCCTCAACTTCAGCTTTGATTATCTTGAAGTCACTTTCTCTCTCTCGATAAATCTTTCTATCTTTCACCAGAGGCAGGATGAACCACCATGCCCATCTTTTTATCCACTTTTGTGTCTGTTTGTTTTTTCATAATCTCCTCATTGATCAGTTTGTGCAGCCCTGAATAAACTGTTACATAGGACCTGACTCTATTCAACACTGGAAAGCCTGGAGAAGCATATTCTGCCCTCAAAGGCAGAACAAGCAGTGATTCAGCAAGAATTCAAGTGAACCAGAAGAATGAAGCAGACCAGAAAAGCATTACAAGAGCTCACCAATCTGCATTTTCTTTGGAACACAGCCAACAAAATTAGGCTATATGATACCTATTAAATCTAGACAGGATAACTCTCAGCTAACATACAAGACCTAAATAGGATATATAGTCACCCAATTTAAGGTATCAAATGTCTAAGATACAATTGGAAATCACCAGCCATACCAAGAGGGAGTACAATTGCAACAGGAGTGATAACAGAAAATCAACTGACACCAATATTGAGATAGATGGAGCAAATGTTGGGACTGTATGATAAATATATTAAATCAGATCAATGAAGAATTTTGAATTCCTGTGCAACAAATCTAAAAGTAGAAAATGCAGCAAATAAGTATATAAAATTGAGCAAAATGGAAAATATATAAATGAAAAATGTAATAACACATTTTTTAAATTGGAGTATAGGCTAAAAAGTAGAATGGAGAATATAGAAAAGAGATATAGTGAACTTGAGAAAGGATCAATAGACTTTAGTCAATCTGAACATCAAAAGGAATATAGCCTATAAAGAAAATGGACAGAGCATTAGAAATTTTGGGACAAAAAACAATAACAAATAAATCAAATATTTATATCATTAGAGTTTCAGAAATAGAGGAGAAAGATGTGAAACTAATAGACTACTCAAAAAATAGCTGAAAACTTTCAGAATTTGGTAAAATTCTTTAATTCTATGGATTCAGGAAGCTGAGTGAAACCTAAGTAGGATAAATCTAAAGAAATAATTGCCTCATCATTATACCAAAACATATAGTTAAACTTTTATTTTATTTTTTTATGTGTTCATCCATTTACTACATTTTAAATTAATTTTTAAATTTGTTTTAATTAGTTATACATGACAGCAGAATGCATTTATACACTTTGATCTATCATACATAGATGGGATATAATTTCTCATTTTTCTGAGTGTACATGTTATAGAATCATATTGGTCATGCAGTCATATCTATATACAGTAATAACATTTGTTTCATTTTACTATCTTTCCAATCCCCAAATTCCCTTCCCTCTTCTCCCTTCACTTCCCTCTCCCTAATCTAAGGTAATGCTGTTCTTCTCTAGTGCCCCCAGCCTTATTGTGAATCAGCATCCTTATATTAGAGAAGACATTCAGCCTTTAGTGTTTTGGGATTGGCTTATTTCGCTTAGCATGATATTCTTCAACTCCATCCATTTACTGGCAAATGCCATTATTTCTCTCTTCTTTAAAGCTGAGTAGTATTCCATTGAGTATATATACATTTTCTTTATCTATTCATCTATTGAAGGACACATAGGTTGGTTTCATAGTTTAGCTATTGTGAATTGAGCTCCTATAAACATTGATGTGGCTGCATTACAGTAGTATGCTGATTTTAAGTCCTTTGGGTAAAAACTGAGGAGTGGAATAGCTGGGTCAAATGATGGTTTCATTCCAAGTTTTCTGAGGAATCTCCATACTGCTTTCCATAGTGGTTGGACCCATTTGCAGTCCCACCAGTAATGTATGAGTGTACCTTTTCCCCCACATCCATGTCAACATTTATTGTTGCTTGTATTCTTGATGATGGCCATTCTGACGGGAGTGAGGTGAAATCTTACTATATTACTATAAAATATCTTATATATTACTATGAAACATAATTTATTCCAAATACTCCAAGATCCAGATATATACTCCACTTCAGGGGTACATTAGTCCTATTGTGCTATTACAATAAAAACACCATAAACTTTTAGCTTATAAATAACAAAAATGTCTTTCTCACACTTCTGGAGACTAGAAAGTCCAAGGTGAGGGTATTAGTAGATCTGGTGTCTGGTGAGAGAGTGCTTCATGGTTTAGGGAGGACATCTTCTCAGCACATCAATACACAGTGGAAGAGGCTATCTAACACCTCCAGGGGTCTCTTTTATAAAGGGACAAATTGAGTTCATGGGAATGGAGTCCTCATGACTTAATCACCTCCCCAAAACCGATCCTTCTAATGTTATCACATTGGGGATTGGGTTTTAATGTATGAATTTCAGGAAACACATTGAGACCCGGAAAGTGGTGTTGTCATTATTGTGATTGTAACAGTCTCCGTGTGAATAAAACTTGCTAAAGAAGTAATCCATTTGTTTTTCAAGGGTCACATGCGCATTCTCTTTCTCTTCAAGCAAGATCACCTCTCTGGTTAGGCATCAACAAGCTACAATAATTGTACCAATGGTGGAAATTTGATCACTGGTAAAAGATTACTTACCACTAGCACTTCTCCTTTTCCCCAACTATAAGAATCATACATGGTAAGAATCAGATACTCCATTTTCCCACCCAATTTCAGAGAAAGAAAGATTATCTACTTTCTTTCCAGGCCCAAGTATCTTGTGAGATCAATAAAGACACAGAACTGTGTTGACTATATCCTGTTCAATATGAGAGATGGGTGTCTAAAGCCACTTACTTTAAAAGTTTCATATTGGTCATTTCTATCTTTAATGCACAATTAAGCCTTCTTCTCTATCTTTGCACTAATGTTGCAGGGATGACCCTATCGTTTTTTGACTCACAACTTTTTGGGAGGAAGGGATATGGCAGTTTATTTTAAACCTTTTTTGGATGAAGGTAGGAAAGCATCTTTAAATGTTCCTAAGAGTAGAACAAAAGTCTTTTGATCCTTCATTTATTGAGTAGTTTGTGGTCAAATTTTTCTCCACATATACATTACCCCAGACATCGCCGTTAACATGATCTTCTCAGATGTGTGATCTGGCCTTCATTCTCAAGTAGCACCTTGCACAAAGCCAAGTGATAGAATGAATAAATTTGGTCTTTCTGTCCTGTTCTCCAAGCCGTGGACCATGCAATGTATCAGCCTGAGAGAAGTGGATATAATAATTTCTCTTTCCAGAGAGCAATTGATACTGCTGACTATGTGTGACCTTTACTAGAATGGTGACATCAAGGAGACACCATGAGTGGACCTCACTCATCACGATTATGAGGAATGGGTTCTGGAAATATCAGTTAGCAATTCCAAATACTGAAAATAAATATGCATGCCTTACTTTGTCATTTTCATCTATGTGAATAAGTAAGTTGACTGCATGTCTGCCCACCAACAAAAGCATAAACTTCAGAGTTTTACCTGTTGATCTAATTACAATGTCAACTTCTATAGGTGGTCTCAGCAGACAAAGAAAATAAAGGTCTGATATTCATTGCTTTCATCAGCTTTGACAGATTTGCTTCCATATATTTGGATTCCCTCCAGCCTTCACATTTAAAACTCAAATATGTGTATGTACTATACAACTACTTATCTTTAAGGATTTACCATAAGGCTACATTGCTAAATATTAGATCACTTTTGGAGGGAGTATATATTAGTAGTGAAAAAATGCAGACTTTTATGGAGATTTTTTATAAATCTGTGGTGATTAAGACATTGATATTTTCATAGAATAATCAAAATAGAAGGCCCAGAAACATCTACACATGTAAAAAATTTGGACTATATATATAGTCGTTAGGACTTGTGAATTAATGAACAGCAAATTATTCAATAAGTGGGGCTAAATTATTTATAGTTTTTAAAAAAACAGCATTGGAAACTAATTTACATCATATGTCTAGATTGGCATAAATTTAAAAGCATGATGATTACAAGTGTTGGCTATGAAATGGAAAAAATATAGAATCTCTAAAATGCCGATGATGGCTTGACTTTTTAAATTTCTACAGAAAATTATTGAGCTCTTTTTAGTAATTTTGAAAATTTACATATCCTACAATCAGAAATTCCATTCCCAACCATCTACCCTAGAGCAGTAGTTCACAACCTTATCAGGTCCAATGTCCTTTTTTGTTAACATATATTTTATAATACCTTCTTTATTATTATTTAATGAAATTTAAAAATCCTATAACTAACCTACATACTTAATTTCAAAAACTCAACACAAACCAGAGAATCCCGGATCAGGAATGAAACAAACTAAATTGTGACATGATTTTGAGCCACTGGTGAAGCAAAAGAAAGGAACTTGTCTTTCTATTGGCAATAGAAACATTATTCTTTGGAAAGTATTTCATTCATAAAAAAGGAAACATAATTCTAGACAACTACCTGACTTTTTAAATTAAGGATATTTCTAGATCATAAGAATTACTTAAAAGTCAACATGACAGCAAACTATATTTTTAAAAGGAAATTGATTATAAAACAATATTATTTTCATATCTAAGGGCTTGAGGTCTTTGTTTTTAAGAAAATATACTTTTTATCTTGACAAATATACATAAGATCCACCATTAATTAAGGGTGCAGCTCAGTGGCACTAAGTGCATTCACATTGTTGTGCAACTATCATCACCATCTATCCCCAGAACTTTTTAATCTTACCTAGATGAAACCCTGCACTCCTTAAACAATAGCTCTCCATGCTCTCCTCAACCTCTGGCGACCTACATCCTAATTCCTATCCCTATGACTATGACTAATCTAAGTATCTCGTAGTATACAACTTATATCTACTTTTTGAGACCTTTATTTCACTTACCATAATGTCTTCAATTTTCATTCATGTTGAAGATGTCAGAATTACTTTCCTTTTTAATGCTGAATAATATAAATTGTACATAATAGCCACTATATTTTGTTTATCCATTTATGTGACACTAGACATTTGGGTTTCTTTTACCTTTTAGCTACTATAAATAATGCTATGAACATGTATGTAGGTATAAGTATCTATTCAAGTCCCTGCTTTCAGTTTTTTGGGCAATATACTCAGAAGCAAAATCACTGAATCACATAGCAATTATTTTTTCACTATTTGAAAAATCACCACACCATTTTCCATGCTATAGCATTTTACATGCCCACAAGAAATGCACATGGATTCTAATTTTGCCACATCCTCACCAACACTTATTGTCTGCTTTTAAAAAAAATAACAGTTATGTTAGGGGATGTAAGTAGTATCTTATTGCAGTTCTGATTTGCATTTTCTAAGAATTAGTGATATGCATCCTTCCATGTGTTTGTTGGTCACTTGTATATCTTCTGTGGAGGAATGTGTATTCAAGCCTTTTAACCCTTTCTTTTTTTAATTAATTTATGTATTTAGGCATATATGACAGCAGATTGCATTTTGATTCATTGTACACGATTGTAGCACAACTTTTCATTTCTCTTGTTTTTCATGATATAGCATCACACCATATGGGCAGTCATACATGTACCTAGGGTAATGATGTCCATCTTATTCCACCATCTTTCCTGACCCCATGTTCCCTCCCCATCCCTCCCTTCCTTTTGGATCAATCAAATTTCCTCCATTTTTTCATGCCCCACCTCTGTTATGAATCAGCATCCACTTATCAGAGAAAACATTCATCCTTTTTTTTTGATTGGCTTACTTTGCTTAGCATGATATTCTCCAACTCTATCCACTTACGTGCAAATGCCATAATTTTATTCTCTTTTAATGCTGAGTAATATTCCATTATGTTTATATAATCTAGTTACCCTAGTTTCTTTATCTATTCATCTATTGAAGAGCATCTAGGTTTCTTTCACATTTTAGCTATTGTGAACATTGATGTGGCTGCATTAGTACAGTATGCTGATTTTAAATATAGACCAAGGAGTGAGATAGCTCGGTCAAATGGTGGATCCATTCCAAGTTTTCTAAGGAATCTCCATACTTTCCAGATTAGTTACACCAATTTGCAATCCTACCAGCAATGCATGAGTGTGCCTTTTCCCCCACATCCTCGCTAACATGTTTTGTTGTTTATATTCTTGATAACTGCCATTCTGACTAGAGTGAGATGAAATTTTAGTGTAGTTTTGATTTGCATTTCTCTAATTACTAGAGATGTTAAATATTTCTTCATATATTTGTTGATCGAGATTATATTTTCTTCTAAGAACTATCTGTTCAGCTTCTTAGCCCATTTATTGACTGGGGGGTTATTATTATTATTATTATTATTGTATTAAGTTTTTGGAATCCTTTATATGTCCTGTAGATTAGTGCTCTATCTGATGTGTTTGTGGCAAAAATTTGCTCCCAAAATGTAGGCTCTCTTTTCACCTCATTGATTCTTTTGCTGAGAAGAATCTTTTTAGTTTGGGCTCATCCCATTTATTAATTCTTGATATTATTTCTTGCACTTTAGGAGTCTTGTTAAGGAAATCGGGGCCTAATTCAACATGATGAAGATTTGAGCCCACTTTTTCCTCGATTAGGCACAGAGTCTCTGGACTAATTCCTGGGTCCTTGATCCACTTTGTTTTATGCATGATGAGAGATAGGGGTTTATTTCATTTTGCTGCCTATGGAATTCCAGTTTTCCCAGCATCATTTGTTGAAGAGAAAATTATTTGAAGGATTTTCTTCTCCTTTTGCTGTTAATGAATTACACGAGCTATTTATAGTCTGTGTATCAATTCTCCATCAGATATATGAGTTGAAATTTTTTCTTCCATCCCATGTGTTTTAGTCAGCTTTTTGGTCTAATTCAAAATATAATTAGTCCATTTCCAAGAGTCCTCATAGTTTTGGGTTTTAGCATGACCCAAAAGTCCAAGTCCAAAGTCTCTCCTGTGACTCAAGGGAAATTCTCAGCATGACCCCAGCTTTGTAGATTCAAACAGCAATTCTTTATTCCCGATCTCACACCGGCCGTCTACAAACATGTTCTGGGGAAATCCACGTTCTCTCTCAAGTCCACACTTAGTTAAACTTTTAAAAACTAAAGAAAAAGGAAAAAATTTTAAAGCAATAAGAGAAAACAATGCATATTACACAGAAGAGAATAAATTCCATTGGCAGGGCATTCTTCATCCGAATCTGCACAGGCCAGGAGGAACTGGAACAATGCTTTCTAAGAGATGAAAAAACTTCATCAACCAAAAATTCTGTCTGGAAAGCTATATTTTGGCCTAATGGGGAAAGAGAAATATTATACTACCCAGGAAAACTAAGAAAATTTGTTACCAGCAGGCATAAATGTAGAAAATGGCTGGAGGAAACTCTCCTATCAGAAAAAAAAATGATAATAAAGGAATGTACTTGATATTCTAGAATACAAAGAATGAAAACAGAATAAGTAAAACAGAGGTAAATTATATTAAATTACTTTTTTTTGTCTTACATTTATTTTTTAGTTATCGGCGAGCACAACATCTTTGTTTTTATGTGGTGCTGAGGATCAATCCCGGGCCGCACGCATGCCAGGCGAGCGCGCTACCGCTTGAGCCACATCCCCAGCCCCTATTAAATTACTTTTGCCTTATTAGTTTTAAGAATTATATTTGATGTATGAAGCAAAAATTAAAATACTATCTGTTGTGATGCTAATACATGTAGCAGAAATAATTTGAATATTTTAATAATGGAAGAGTGTAATGGGACCAAAATGTAAAGTAAATATAATATTTTCATCAGTGATAAAGCACTGGTACAAATAGACTGTGATGTTGCATATGTTTTATTATAGAGAGCAATTAATAGAAAAATGGCACAAAGTATATACCAAAAAGCAACATTCATAAGACAAAATAGAGCCTAAAAATTATTCATAGGAAACTGAGAAAGAGAAAGAAGCAAAGAAAGAGACAACAAATAGAATGGCAGACATATCTATAATTCCTTTTAAGATCAATGCCTAGAACACAGTTGCTCTTGGACATATGATGAGTTTATGTTCAGACAAACTCATTGTTAACTGAAAACCTCATGCATCAAATCTACTCTCCCATGTTGACTGCATCAGTATTCACAATAACCAACAAATGGAAATAACCTAAGACTTTATCAACTGATGAAAGGATAAAGAAAATTTTAGAGATATTCACAATGGAATACTATTTAGCCATTTAAAAGGATAGAATTCTGTAATTTGCAACAATATGAAGGGAACTGGAGATTGTTAAATTAATTATTACAGACCCAGAAAGACATGTATGTCTCTCTTATATGTAAAATCTTTAAAAAAAAATAAGTTAATCTCAGAGCAGTTGACAGTAGAATGGTGGTTATTTGAAGCTAGGGAGAGTAAGGGGAAGGGAAAAATGGGGAAAGGATGATCAATGGTTACTAAATAATATTGTTTAGGAGGTAAGTACAGATGACAATAATGTGCTACTTATTTCAAAAAGATAAAAGAATTTTGAATGTATTTACCAAAAGAAATCGCAAATATTTAAGGCTATATTAATCCTGATTTAAATATTGCGAATATGTAGCATGCATCAAAATATCATATAGTATCCCATAAATATGTACAAATTTTGTGCTTATAACTAAATAATAAAATAACCTTAAAATTTTTATTTAAATGCATTTAATACACTAATTTCCCAAACATCACACATGAGAAACATAACACACTGTAGATCATCAGTTGTTTACTCTCATGAGAGTTGTTCACTGCTCAACATCATGAGAGTATTCTTAGCTCATAAAAGATTCACATACATAGTTCAAAGGAAAGTTTCTACTGAAGATGTATCACTTTGATATTGTTATAAAATTCAAAAAAAATTAAGTCAAACAAACCATCTTGAATTGAAGAACATTCATATACCAATCAAAGATATTTGCACAGATGATTTTTAAGAGCATGACCTAACTTTATTTCAAAAGAAACTGATTTAGAACACAAACATAAGTAGTAAAAATGAGATAGATGGAAAATGTTATATTGTGCTAGGTAATCATAAACAAGCAGACATGGCTATAAAAATGTCAATGAAACCAAAAGCTACTTTTTTCAAATATCAGTAAAACTGATAAACCCCTATCAGAACAGACAATAAAAAGAGAAAAGAAATAAATCCTAAGTACTAAGTTTGATTCAGGAAATATCCCTACAGATCTTGCCCCTGTGATAAGAACAATAGTAGAAACAGCAATGAGCACTGAGAAGTTCCTCTCAGAAGAAATGAACCAAGTGGTAGAAGACCATGGATTAATACTTTAATTAAGACCACTGATAAATACTTCATCAGGATAAAAAACTGTTCACCTGAATAATCTCATAATCACTAAAGGAACTTCCTTTTCAGTTTAAAAGTCCCCCCCTGCAAATAAATTCCCAAGACTAGATAGCTTCACAAAAAATTTACAAATACTTTAGGAGGAATTAAAACTAATCTTATATAATATAGCACTGATAGTAGAAGATTGAACATTTCCCAAATCATTTTATGAAGCTAGAATTACCCTGGAATTAAAATAGAAGATAAGACATTTTTTTTAAAAAAAGTTATAAGTAAATAATTCATTAAATTAGGGGCAATTTTAAAAAAAATTCTAGAAAACACATTTTTTGTGGTATGTAAAAAAGTTATACTCAATGATCAAATGGGAATTATATCACGAATAAAAGGTATGTTTACTGGACAATTTTAAATTAAAAGCCAACTAATACAATGCATGGCATAAATAGAACAAAAGACAAAATGACATTATCATCTCATAGATGCAGAAAAAGCATTTGAAAAATTTGACACCACATTTTTTTTGTTTTACACCTGACCTGACAGTACAATGATCTTGACATATCATACATCTGAATCAGATAGGATATAATTTCTCATTTTTCTGAGTGTACAGGTTGCAGAATTACATTGTTGATACCACTTTTTGATAAAATTACTCAAAAAAAACTAGTAGTAGAATAGAAAGAAACTTGCTAAACCTGATTTTAAAAAAACCTCACAGTTAACATCATATATAATGGTAAATATGATGATTAATTTTGTGTCAATTTGACTGTGACACGAGATAGTTGAACATAATTTCTAGGTGTGTTAATGAGGGTGATTCCAGAAGAGACTAACATTTGAATTGGTAAACTAAGTAAAGCTGGCGGAACTCCCTGATGTGGGTGTACATCTGCAAGATGTTGAGAGCCTCACTAGAACAGAAATTGTGCAGAAAAGCTGGGTTCACCCTCCCTCTGCCTAACAGTTGGAGCAGAAACATGAACCCTCTCTTGCCCTTGTCGCTTCTGGTTCTCAGACCTTCCAACTCTGAATAAAAACTTATCAGCAGTTCTCCGGCCCTCAGGCCTTTGATCTGTGGCAATAGATTTCCTGGGTCTCCAGGCTTCAGAGATTGTGGGATTTCACAGCCTCCACAATCATGTGTGAATCAATTTCTTATTATAAATTTTGTGATGAATATATTTGTATTGTTGTTATTGTTGTTGTTTGTTTCTCTGAAGAGCCCTGACCAAAACAGTAAAAGATTAAGTGCTTTCCTCCTAAAGCAAAGCACAAAGCAAGAATGTGAATTTTCACAACTCTAAATTGAATGCAGTATTAGTTCCAGCCAGTGAAATAGAGCCAGTTAAATAAATAAGACACCCAAAGGAAGAAGTAAAAACATTCTTATTTGTAAATAACATAACTGTCCACACAGAAAATCCTAAAGGCTGCCCAGATTTATAGTTTGTAGAACTTATAAATAAGCTCATCAAAGGTATAAGATACAAGACAAAATTATGAAATTTTTTATACAATCTAACAATTAACTGTGGAAACCAAAATTTAAAAAAATATATATTATTTATGATCACTGTCATCCAGCTACTAAAGAGACAAGAAGATCATAAGTTTGAGACCAGCCTCAGAAATTTGTTAAAACCCTGTCTCAAAATAAAACAATAAAAGAACTGGGATGTATCTAAATGGTTGAGCACCCCAGGTTTAATCCCCAGCTTCAGAAGGAAGAAAGGAAGGAGTGAAAGAAGCAGGTAGGGAAAGGAAAAAAATCAAGTGAAGTCAGCCAGCCAATATCCCAAGTTTACATACTGTATGATATCATAGTTTTGAAATGACAAATTCACAGGAATAGAAAATAGATTAATGTGTGCAAAGGAGTAAGTATGGGCCAAGTAGATGAGAAAAGGATATGTGGTTTTAAGGGTATCAGGAGAAAATCTTGTGGTGATGAAACCATTCTGGATCTTGATTGTGGTGGTGGCTACATGAACCCAGACATATAATCAAATTACATAGAACTAGACAAACACCTATGGATACAAACAAATATAAGTAAAATTGTAAAAAGAAAAAAAAAATAAAGACCAATGAATTACTCAATGTAGATATTCTGGCTATGATATTGTACTATAATTTTGCAAGATGCTATTACTGAGAGAAATTAAAGTTATAGATAATCTTCCTATATAATTTCTTATAACTGCATGTGCATTTGAATGGTCTCCAAAACAGTTTTTTAAGAAACAGCTCTTGCTGTATCATTTTTTTTTTCATTACCCCAAATTTCCACCACTGGGAACACAGGATCATAATGATCTAAGATATTTTTAACACTCCCGTTTATCATTCATATCTATGAGGTCAAGTATAACTTTTAAATCACTGTGAATGCACTTAATGAAAGAAAGCCAGAATGACTGTGTCAATGTGTTTGATAAACTTGAAGAAACATAGTACAGTTCTTTAAAGAAAATGACTAATGCAAATACATGCAGCAATGTGCTCAAAGTTAGGTGTGCTACCAGCAAATTCTTTAAAAAATATTATTTAATTGTAGTTGGACACAATACTTTTATTTTATTTATTTATTTTTAAAAAATATTTATTTTTTAGTTGTAGTTGGACACAACACCTTTATTTCACTTGTTTATTTTTGTATGTGGTGCTGAGGATTGAACCCAGTGTCTCGCACGTGCTAGGCAAGCGATCTACCACTGAGCCACAACCTCAGCCCCAGCTACCAGCAAATTTTGATAGTAAAATGGAATTGATAAAAGAGAAATTTGAATTGACAAAAGTTTCAAAAAACTATTTTTTAGTTATAAACAATCCACTCATCTTCCCCACCTCCAATTCCCAAAGGAACTGAAGTGGCTTCAAAGCCAGGATCATACTTTTAATTACAAATAATCATTCCTAAGTTACTGATCATTTTTCTTCTCAATTAACAGACATTTTCCAGAGGAAGTCAAAAATTGCATAGTTATAGACTGCAAACAACTTTCATGTAAAAGAATCTGTAGACCATTGCTCAAATACATTCACACAAACTCTGAGATTGATTGGGATGCTGAATTTTGTTTCAACATCCAGTGGTGGCTTTCCAGGTGCTCCAAGGATTTGCCCACTAATTTCATGTACAGTCATAGACGGGTCAAAACGCCAGCTGCGTAGTGACTTAAATTAAGTCAACAAAGAGAATTTACCTGAAATTATTTATGTGACCTCATGTTCATATCTTTAGATTGTATACCGGATGATCATTTGCATTTATAGTTTACTTATTCTTGTAACTATTTCATGGGGAAAAAAAAGCTGAGCCCATTTGCAATTGTTTCCTACATTTTAAAATAGAATTATTCTTTGTTCTGACTTCAAATTATTTACATATGAAATGTTTTACAGGTTATCTTCGACAAAGAAAATGTCATTACATTTTTATTTTCTTATAGGATTCTTAAGTAATTTCTCATTCAGCAGGTCAGTAGAAAAATCATTAGAAGAATGATTTTCACATTTAGCACACACATTTTCAAATAGTCAATTTCTATTTAATTTAACTGAATGAGAACTAAGTGTATGGGTCCTTTATTTTAAAATGTTTGTTAGGCACTGGGAATATCAGATGAGCTACTTTTTTTTCTTGAAATCTGAAATCATTCAAATGCCTCTCTTTAAAATACCAGAGATTTTACTCTCCTGAAAATTTGCATTGTTAGGAATATATAGCATAAAATGAACCAAAGGCTATTAAGGTTTTTAAGCTGTCAACTGAATTCTACACACTACATTTATTCTGTTCCCATTTGCTACCAAGGAAAAGTGCAAAGTCAAACATGTTCTTACAAAAAGCACTATAAGCTGCATGTAAATGAGACCACTTTTCCTGAGGGTCTATCTTCGATTTGATAGTGCATTTAAGTGCTTGCTTTCACTCAGAATAGGTTGAAACATACAAATAGAAATTGAGAGCAGTGAAAATGTCATTTATCCAAGATTTTCCCCAGGAATAAAAGAAACAAAACATATTATACTGTCTCTTAAAAGCAATATTTGATTAACTTAGCAATTATTTTCTATCAGGAAATACAAATATTAAATGTATAAACAAATGCTGCAGGTGATTGATGACCAGAAGGATATACAAATCTGGCCATTTTATTGAATACTATTGCTTTTTAGTGCATCAATATCCTATCCTCTTCTATTCTCTTCTCTCTCTTCATTTCTGGGTCCAAATGCCATACTGATAGCTGCAGGGTTTGGACTTACAGCTATGGCTACTTAACATAAACTCACCATATTCTATATTCTATATGGTAGCATATAGAAAAATTCCACCCATTCTTTTATCTGCAACTCATGACTTTTGAATATATCCTATAGTTAATGTTCGTTTTTATACAATACTTTTCCAACATTACTCATAATTATTTCTCCAGTAGTTTCCCAGCTGGAACCCATGTTGGACAGATGTAACTTCCACAGGTAGCTTGAACAACAGTTAAAAGCATGGTTCCTATTGTCAGACACACCTAGGTTTAGCTTTTGAGTCTTCCCCTAACACTACAATGAGAAAGTTATTAAATGATTCATGGCTCATTTGCTGTTGTTTTTTTTTTTTTTTTGTAACAATAGGTATAATAATTCTCAGTTACCCATGAAATAATATTTGGGAATTTCTTAGAATAGTTCTAGAATTTAGAAAATATGTTAGTTCTTATTGTTTTAACTTGTCCCAGTTGCATGTAACATTGAAAAATCTCTGGGAAAGAAACTCAGCCCATGATGAAAACAAATTTAAGTCATTAGAAAGAGAGGTCAATTTAGTTTGTATATAAGGTTGTATATTTTTCCCCTTATTCTCCTCTTCATTTGTATTTAAACTCCCTCCATCTTGCTTCAGAAACAAAACTGGCATGTCCTTTATAGAAGGTATCTGCAGCCTGGGTTCTAGAGCAGAGCTAAGCAGAAACAAAGAGCCAAAGTACAATAGATAACATGTAATTATGTGAGTGAAAGAAAAATCTAGAAATATAAGCATTTAAGTTTGGGGTTGTTATCTCAGGAAAATTGACAAGTACAAAGACGCAGAGGTGAAATTAAGGCACTGCCATAACAAAACTCGAAATTATGGCTTTGCTTTAAAGATTAGTGTCTATATTAAGAAAACTACATTTGCAGCCTAGAAAAATGATGCGATGACAAAACAACCTGGAGAGAAATGACACATGTAATAAACAGGTGGCATTACACAAACGGGGTTGCAAAAGTAAATATTACATAGGTACCTTGGTTACCATTTGTTGCATTAGACAAAATGGGACAAGAAAGGGGCGTTTTTAAAAAAGAAGCTATCTTTTTTTTATAGTTGTATTTAGACACAAAATACTTATTTTATTTGTTTATTTTTATGTGGTGCTAAGAATCGAGCCCAGGGCCTTTACATGTGCTAGGTGAGCACTCTACCACTGAGCCATAACCCCAGTCCGAAGCTATCATTTTTTTAAAAATATATATATTTTTTAGGTGTAGATGGACACAACACAATGCCTTTATTTTTATGTGGTACTGAGGATCAAACCCGGGTCCTGCCTGTGCTAGACAGGCACAATCCCACAGTCCCAGCGTGAAGCTATCATTTTTGATGAAGGAATAAGTTGCAGAAAAGACAACCTTGGTATTTCAGGAATTTGAAGTGTTAAAAGATAAAAATATATATCTTCCAAGTGGCTAGGGCCAGCATCTTGTTCATGGATTTCCCAGAACTGTGAGAAATGACTATCAGTTTATGATAGTTCATTGTTACAGCTTGAATGAACTAAAATATTCATTTGGACCTTCTAAAACCAAATGGTCTTAACTTCTTTCTACATTAGTCACCTATTCCTCAGTCCACCTTCATCTAAGGTCAAATATTAACTCAAAATATGGAACTCCAGTAGCTACCCCCTAACCCTGTTCATTTGTCCTGCTTCATCTCCCAAACTCCATCTGCACTGAGCTTTGATTTCATGGTCTTCATCAGAACAAAGAGCTTTGACCTCTATTTTATCCTCTTCTGTGAGCCCTATATGAGTTCATTATTCCTGTATTTTATTTCAGTCTCTGTTCTATCTCTATTCAGTCTGGGTCGCAAAGTTGATTTCAAGCTTCAAGCTTACAAGCATGGCTCGAATTTCTGTTTTGCTTACTTTGTTTTTATGCTCTTCTCCATCTCCTCGTCCTTATTTTCCTTATCCTTCTTTTTCTTTCCTTATACTCCTTCTTCTTTCTATTCTTCTCCTCCCCCTCCTCCTTTTTATCCTACCCCCTCCTTCTTCGTTTTTACTCCCACTAAAATGCCAACAAAGCTGGCTAAGAATTGCAGGAGAAATAACACAATTCTGGAGATAAGAAACCTCTAGTCATATTTGAACTACTCTCAGTGGAGTGCTAACAGAATTTTCCAATTGCTAGTCCTACAACCCTTGTACCAATCCTACCTTATTGTCTCTCCCTGATTCTACTATTTACCCTTGCTCTCTTCAAATAGTCTATCCTCTAGTTTTGTTTTATTACTACATTCTTTATATTTTATTTGTAACCACCAATTCTTCTTTCTTTCTGTCCTTGCTAGACTTTGATTATATTATCCATATCATTACTTCTTCAGTTCACTTTTCTACTCATTAGTTTTTCTCTGAATAATCTCATTCTTTTTGACATATTAATAATCATAGCTTTCTATTTCCAACACAGATTTTTTTCCTTGAGTTTCAGATTCATATATATTCAAGAGAATGATGAATATCGATTTCTACCTAGAAATATGCAATGTGTCAAATTCATCATTCTGCCTGATTCTTCCTTCAATATTCACTCACAATTAGACCTGGGAACCTGAGAGAAATTTTTTGGTTCTTTCTTATCTCTCACCTTCAACATTCATTGCCCCTTTCTTTGTCTTCTCCATTTCTGCAGGCTGTGTACCAACATAGGCCTTCTCTCCTCTGGCTTGCAAACTGTAACTGCTACCAAACTATTATTTCTTCTGTCTTCTCTCTGGTCAAAATTGTCAAAATGAGCCAGACAAGGTGGTGGAGGCCTGTAATCCTAGTGGCTCAGGAAGCTGAAGCACGAGGATCGAGAGTTCAAAGCCAGCCTCAGCAACTTAGTAAGGCCCTAAGCAACTCAGTGAGACCCTGTTGGGTTGGGGATGTGGCTTAGTAGTTAAGCACCCCTGGGATCAATCTCCAGAACCAAAAAAAAAAAATGACCCATGTAAAAGAAAGTCTGGCACAATTATTTCTCCTCCTAAAACATTCCCTATGGGCTAAGATTAACACCATAAGTTACACCCCCACCCCAACAGGAAGTCTACAGGTTCTCCTGTCTTGTTTTTGTTCTGTGTACTAAACTGACCTATACTACTACCAAATTATGTGAAAACATACAATCTCTCCTATATCCAGTTTTTCTAATAAATTTTAATTCAGCCTGACTCACCTCAGAAATCACCTTGTCCAAGAAGTCTGACCTTGAATCTGGGAAGATGGCAGAGTAGAGTAGACTGCTTTCCAAGCTGTTCCAGGGCATGAGACCAAAGTAGCAGACATGCAACTTCTTGGTGATGTGGGTAGGGGGAAAGAGGGATTCCACTGGAATTTAATACTGGACACTCAGAGCAGCCTGGGGACTCAGAACATTGGATACAAGAAAATAAAAAAAGAAAGCCCACCGTGGGCTGCAGCTGCCAGAGACAACCCTCCACCGACAAAGGGAGGAGGACTTGGGGCAGCCGCCTTTCAGGTGGTGCTGTGGCGCCTACGGGTGCAGAGAAATCTGAAATCAAAAACACTGCTTGAATTTATCTGAACTAAGAGGCAGGGCAGCAACCCGTGTGCTTGACAAGCACACTAGGTGCTGGGTAAGCACGCTGAATCCGGACTGCAGATTGCTGAGGTGGGAGCCATCTTGGGGCAAGCACTGTTATGGTGTAGATGTGAAGTTTCTCCCCCAAAAGCTCATGTGTGAGACAATGCCAGAAGTCTTAGAGGAAAAATTATTGGGTTATGAAAGTCTTAATCCAATCAGTGAATTAATCCCTTGATGAGAATAACCTCATGGTAACTGAAGGAGGGTAGAGTCTGACTGGAGGAGGTGGGTGATGCCTTATATTTTTGTATCTGGTGAGTGGACTCTCTCTCTCACTCTGCTTTCTGATCATCATATGAGCTGCTTCCCTTCACCACTCTCTTCCACCTTGATATTTTGCTTCACCTTGAGCCTGGAAGAATGGAGCTTGCAGTCTATGGACTGAGACTTTTGAAAACATGGGCTCCCACTGAACTTTTCCTCTTCTAAAATTATTCTTGTCAGATCTTTAAATCATAGCAGTGAAAATGCTGACTAAAACAAGCATTATGAGACAAAATCCTAAGGAGGACCTTAGAAGAATACCAAAATAACCAGTGTCAGGAGAATGGTGTTCAAGAAACACTGTGATAGGAAATTACCCTTTCCAAAACAATGTTTAAGGAAACACCCATTAAAATACCACAGTCAAATAATTTACGCTTCCACGTCAATACTCAGGCATCAAAACTCTTACTACTGTATATTTGCTATAATTTCTACATACCCTCTCATGTTTTTATCTTGCCCTTTTCACCCCTCCTCAATGCCTTTGCTGGTTGTTCTGGATTATTATCTGTCTTCTAATTTACATTGGCCCAGATTATGGTTTCTTAAGTTTAATATTTATAGAGCACTCAGTTCCACATTAACTGACAGAATGATAAACATACTTTGTACTAATATTGAAATCAGAAAGAAAATGCCTTTTTCATTGGAGAACATGGAATGTGACCTGTGGTTACCTAAGGGTTAACTGTGTGTGTGTGAAACAAAGGAGGATTATATTGGCTACTGAGTAAACAAAGAAAAGCAGACAGCTCTGCTCTCTTATTGTAATTGCAAATTTATTTTTTATAGTTTCTACAGTTTCTATTTTACTTTAAACTGCCTTAATCTGTCTTCCTGCTGTTACCTATTTCCAGTAATGCATATTCAGTATAAAAATAGTAGATCAAATCATATCAGAATTCGAGTTTCTCCTTGTCGCGCAGAAACATGTACTTTTATACAACACTGAAATTAATTCCCCTCATACTAATTATTTAATTTCCATAATATGCTGACAGTATTCTGCCATTAAGTGTTCACATTTAAAACTTGTTTTGTAATGTTTTAATAGTTCTTTCTTTAAACAACACGGGGAGGAAATACAGTTACTATTTTATAAACCTAGCAATTGAGCAGTCTGAAAGTTAAAAAAATCAACCTTTTAAGGCCTTACAATGAGGTTCTGTTTATGCTTATAGTCATATGAGTTAACTGATCTTTCAGATTAATGAGATTAAATGGATAAAAAATTAAATAGTTACAATGACATGTGACCAAATTGATCAACTGTTAGGAATGATCATGTTAGGCTAAAACTACAAACTGGCCCACAAACTACCACATTAAATTCTCTGCAATGCTGATCAAAACTACATATTCAACTCCTCATCCCACATCTACAAATAACAATTTCCCAGTCTAGGGCCCAGGGCTCTGTATTTTAAATAAGTGCCCCAGATTATTCCTATGTATGCTAAAGTTTAAAAGGTATGATCAGTGGGCAGTGCTAGCAAAGTGCAGTTGAAGGGTTTCCTAAGCTTCACATTTTGAGGAAGTTATAATATATCAAGACCTGGAGCCTAGCATCCTGATCAATAGAAATTCTCAGTGTTACTAAGCCAGAGAGGAGTAGAGTGAAACTTGCTGTCTCTGATGGTGCTTTGTGCTCTCTCTCAGATGTTAAATTCAGCCCTTTAATCTCCCTGCAAAAAGCTGAAAATGTTTTATTTTCATTTTGCGTATTTAGGAAACTGTATGTGTATGTGTATATTGCCAATTAAGGAAAAGTAAAAAACATGTGAACTATTCAATGTATTCTGATCAGTTATTTAATAACCCCAGAAAATGTACAAATCAGTTAGTTTTCTATTCCTTAAGTAACATCTAATCCAATTTTCCAGTAATTTAATAATACCTTTAACCACAACCTATTGTTAGTAACAGCTAATAACAAAATCAGCCAGAGCATTATTGTGTACCCTGGTCTTATAAGAAAAGTGCATATCAGATCTCAAAATGCAGCCCATTCCATTTTCTTATGGTACAGATTGTTAGCAAGCACTTGGCTCTATTTTAAGGTAAATATGATTGCTTATGATTTTCATGGTACTATGGTAAAATATTGAAAGTGCTAATTTCTCCATCACCTTTTAGTTTGACTTCCACATGGACTCACTTCTACCCGACTACCTAGATAATTCTTATCAAGAGACAGGAATTATAGTAACAGCTGTTGTCACCACCAGAGAGTCTGGGAGCTGTGGCTACGGTGTACATTATGTCTTAGAAGAAATCCAGGAATATGCTAGGCCACCCATTCAAAGCCTTTAGCTCTGTACACTGTATCTTCATTGCAGCACTCTGCCCTCATTAGGAGGCTCATTGCCCTGAAATTTTTCATCCCTCTCTCTCTTTCTTATTCTTCCTCTAGAATTCACCTGTGTTTACCTCCTTTTGTGTTCAGATTGGGCTACACAGTACACAATTCTTTCTTTTGCCAGAATATTTGTGATTCCCTAACATGAATCAACGCAACCCTCATCTTTTTAACCCAGACAAGCAAACATTGCCAATTTACAATTCTACGTATGATACAAAAATTGTTCCATTTATAGTCAGTATAAAAATTCTATTGTTATTTACTTAATCACTCATTCAGTGAATCCTTACAAAACTATGTACTGTGTTTGAAGCAGGCATGGATACACTATCAGATTCTTCTTTTTATTTTCAGCAATGACTTTGACTTTTTGACAAAAAAGAATATTGATGACAGAATAAAATTCTGTTAATTCTATCTATCACTTACCTCCTGGCATAAATCTTAGTATAATTTTTCAGATTTTTTAAAACATTTTTTTAGTTGTTGATAGTCCTTTATTTTATTTATTTTTATGTGGTGCTGGGAATCAAACCCAGTGCCTCACACATGCCAGGCAAGTATGCTACTGCTAAGCCACAACCCCAGCCCAATTATTTCTGACACATATGTGTGTTAAAAGCCCCACCCATCCACATTTTGCATTATAACTTTCTCATTAATTTTAACTAACTTTCCTTTCACCATATCACCATAATTTATGAGCTGCAACCCTTCTGTGTTTGTCAGCTTTTCATTGCTGTAACCAAAATATCTGACCTAAACAACTTAGAAAAGAAGGATTTATTTTGACTCCTGGTTTCAGAGATTTCAATCCACAATCAGCTGGCTCCCTTGCTATGGGCCAGTAGTAAGGAAGAACATCATGTAGGGAGGACATGGTGAGCAGAGCTGTTTACCTCATGACAGCCAGGAAGCAGAGAGAGAGAGAGAGAGAGAGAGAGAGAGAGAGAGAGAGAGAGAGAGAGAGACTGTAGGGGCAAGATAGAATCCCCAAGGGTATGCCTCCAAGGACCCACTTCCTTTTATGAGGTCACACTTCTGTACTTTCCACCACCTCCCAAGAGTCTATTCAACTGTGAGGAGATTAATCCACTAATAGGGTCAGAATCCTCATGACCCAATCATTCCCAAAAGCTCAACTCCTGAACTCTACCAATTTAAAGACCAAGCCATCAACACCTGAGCTTTTAGAGACATTTCAGATCCAAGCAACAATATCTTCTAACACACATTTCACAAATAAGCTTCCATGATTTCAGAATGAAGTGACATACTGACCCTAGTATTTATCTATGCATTCCCAACAATTTATTGTACATAAAAGTGCCCTATTATTTCTAACAGGTATTGATTTTGGGGTTGAGTCACCTATGAAATTCTTGGTCCTTCTAAGCCAATTTTCTCCATAACCCCTTCGGTTTTAATTATATGATTTTATATAGCCTGGTTGGATGTTAACTTTATGTGTCAACTTAACTAGGTCATCACATTGAGACATTAGTCTGAATGTTGTTGTAAAGATATTTTCAGATGAGGTTAATGTGTATATCAGTTCACATTGACTAAGATAAATAATTTAGTGTGTGTGGACCTTTTTTAATCAGTTGAAGATCCTAATAGAGATTAGGTTCTATGAACTCTCTAAGGAAAAGGAAATTCTGCCTTCAGTTTGTCCTCAGAATTGAATTGCAACATCAACTCTTGCCTGAGTTTCTAGCTTAGCAGACTACTTTACAGATTTGGGACTTGTTAGTGTCCAAATTAACATGAGCTAAGTCTATAAAATCCAACAATATCTCAACTCCCTCCAACCTTCCCCATCTTTAGACCAAAGTGTTTTGAATTTCAGATCTTTTCAAATTTTGGAATGTTCACATGCATATAATGAGATAACTTTGGAGGAGGACCCAAGTCTAAACTCAAAATTAATGTATGTTTTATGGACACCATTCATGTAGCCTAAAAGTAATTGATAGTTTATATATAGGGTACCTGCATTTTGGTGGCAACCAGTTGTGTGTGGTCATCTGTAGTTTCTACTTATGGTATTATGTCAAAGCTCAGAAGTATTTGGGATTTTTGATTTTTAGATTAGGGATTCTCAACCTATCCACACACATCTTATTCCATGGATAAATATGACAAACACACCAGTTGTTTTTTAGGTGAATGCTATAGTGAATTTCACCTCTGAACTCACTGTTAATATTTTTCAAGTTGTTCCTGAACTCATTCTTGTGATTTTTCATAGCTGTTTTAGAGAGCAAGGCCTTGCAGTGTCAGGTAAATTTGACCATCTCCGTTTTATATTCCATTTTTTTTTCTATTTCCACTGGAATGTTGCCACTTTACCTTTTCTTCCTTGCTATCTCATCACCCTCTCTGTCATTAGAAACTTGATTACATGGCATTGAGGTAACAATTTTTAAAATTAAAATTATTTTTACTAATATAATAAAACAAAAATTATATTACTTATGGGATTCAATGTAATATTTTGATACATGTAAACATGGGTTTATGTGAAATTGGCAAATTGAGGGCCCACTCACAGCATTAAATTCCTAAGTGTCTGATGAATGGCCTATTTCACAAAATGAGATTTTCATGTGACAATCCAAGAGGCATAATGAACTGAGTAAGGCAGATGCCATACAATTTACTTAGATATGTCTTAAACTTCTGCATGATCAATGAAACTACTGACTCTGAAATGATCTTACTGTGCCAGATATGCTTTCCTGTTCACCTGTTTTACCCTGAGACTATAATCTCCTTGAGGAAAGGAACCATGCCCAATTTATCTTTGTATCCCTAGCAACTGGCACCTTGCTTGGCATACATAACTAACTCAACAAATGTTTTTAGCTGCATTTTTAATAAGGTTAGTGTGATTGTGTTCTAATTTGATTTCTCCACTATATTCCAATTCCAGAATTAAACATCAGGTTGACTGGCAGGGATTTACTGACTTCAATTTATAAAAGAATTATCTAAACTAGGTACTTAATGATCTTTCCTCTGAATTAGGAAATAGTAACCTAGGAGGTGGAGCAAAAATGTAGCTGAGTAAGATTCTCTAGCCATCAACTATCCACCGACACACCAAGTTGAATAACTATGCACCAAACTACATTCACAAGAGCTAAGGAAACGAGGCAGGAAACTATAGTGCTTGAGTTTAGTACATCAGAGTAAAAAGATTCATTGAAGAAAGCAGGAAGCAGGGAGCTTCCTTTGTCACCTCTCCCTTAATGCCCAGCAGCTCAGCACAGAGAAAGATGTTTCCCACTCAGAGGAGGTACCAAAACTTAGATCCAGGCCTTAGACTGGAAACTTGGCAACGGGCTCACCATGGTGAAACTTAGTGCTGGGCAAAGCTCTATGGCAGCTATTGCCAGGACAATACCCATGGACTGGACTATTGGAACTGTACTAAACAGGTGACAAGAAAACTTCCTCCACCCTCCAACCCCCCAAACTCAGACTGCAGAGCCGGGAGTAGACTTCACTCACTGAGGTGTAGGGCATGAAATGTAGCACAGGGTTTACTCTTAGAGCCCAGTGCCAACCTGCCGCAGTGAGACCCCCATACAGAAACCAAAGACCCAGTACACAGATCAGAGCTTACAGAAGGAACCTCTAGACAATCCACTGGGACAGACTGAAGTTTTGGTCTGCATCATTTCCAGATTTGGAGATGGCCTGGGGCAGTCCTCCTTTCCTCAAAGACAGGGGACATTTAGATGCAACCCAGCTTTGTGTTAGCCCTGATGATCAGGGAACTATCTACACCACCTGGCCCCCAACCTCTTATTGCACAGTTATCACCAGGCTCAGGCCAGTACTTCTAGATGAAGCTCTAAAACCCCTCCACAATAGGAGGAGATGGCACCTTGGCAGGGCAAAACCCTTCCTGCATCAGTACCAGCTGTGGCCTGGTACTTGGTGACCCTTGGGAGATAGTGAAGTTTCTTGCAGCTTTGAGATTCAAGTGTGCCCTAGCTTCACATCAGCCTTGATGGGCAAGGAGCTGCCTTCACTAACAATACAACCTTGGGCAACAAAGTGTAGAGCAGGATCTTATCCACTGGGCAATAGGTCATGGTATTCAGCATAGAACTTTCCCCTGAAATTAAATGATGGGATGGTAAAAACCAACATTGGGCAGGTCTTAATAGGGACAAAGTCTGGAGACAGAACCTGGGGACCATGCCTCTAGAATAGCTCCAGTGTTGGGAAAAGCCACTCAGCTCCAGCCTATTAGGCTTTCATTACAATCAGCATCACCTGTGACTGACTGCAATAGTCTTGGACAATGAGCCCACCTTAGCAATAGATAGACCATAATAAAGCCAGCCTTAGTTTTGCCCCAGTATATACTGGTCTTGGTGGGCTGTGGGCTCAGGGTGTGACACAACTTCATGGTGTTGATAGCCATAGGCATGGCATAAGATCCAGGGCTAGTCCACCCATGGCCATTCTTTCCAGAGTTGAGGAGAATCCTGCAGTGGCCTGAGCACAGCCTACAATTGTGGATAAGGCAACTGGGCCTATGTCAACCCCAAGGACAGGCTTGTGGAGATGGACCACTTTTTCTGGATACTCCCCTACTTCATTTATAACATGCCAAGAGTATATTGGGGACAAACCTGGCCTTTGATCACCCTTTAATGCACAAACAGTGACAACACACAAACAGTAGACCCTCAGAAAACCAGAGATGGGCAACATCCAGTAGTGAGATCATGGAAATAGCTACAGGCTTAGAAAAAGCAATCATCCTGCTTAACATTACTAGTAACACAGACAGGAACAAAGCTTGGTTAGGAAGACTGAAATAAACACCTAATCCATCTATGCCCAAATGATGTCACACACCAGCAAGCATCAAGAGCCTAAATGAAACCATGACCTAGGCTAAGAGTCAAAATAAAGTGCCAGCAACAAACCAGAATGTCATTGGTTGGAAGAACTCTAAGAAAATTTAAAACAATTGCTTTATGAAACTTGAAGAAAATGCTGACAAACATTTCAATGCTGTATCAGAGAAGAATAATATAAAGTAGCAATTTAAAAAACTCAAATGAAAATTTTTGAATCAAGAAAATACCTTTGGCAAAATTAAAAATGCAATAGAAGGCATCAATAACAGGACAGACCAAACAGAAGAAAATAAAAATGATCTCAAAAACAGCCTATTTGGAGTCTGTGGTGCCCTTGACTCAGCACATGTCTGCCAGGTCATCTACCTTCCTTAGATGACTCAGGCCACAAGTCATTGCCCATGGCAGTATGCAAAGTTTTACGTCCCTGAAGTGCCCTGGGTCTCCCTGGAGAGGTGGTGATGGGTCTAAGGAAAAGGCCCAGAAGTGTGGCAGAAATGCCACAGCAGAATGCCAGTGGGTTTCCCAAGTGGGAGCCTTTGTGGCCTGGGCCAAGCCTGTAGGCAGAGAATCCCTGATGACCAAGCCTCCAGTCCGCCCATGCTGTAAGGACCAGGGGCCCTGTGATGCAGAGGATGACTAGCTCAACCTCCCTAACCTGATGGCTGCTTAATGGTACACCTGAACTGGCTAAGCACCAACCTGCAGTGGAAGGGTCTTCTCAAATGGTCCTAATAGGCATCTGTGGCCATGCAATTCTTCACCAAGGGCTACCAAGAGACTATCTCAGATTCCTTAATCATGCTCTATTTGATGAAGATCATGATGATATGGTGATTGTGAAGGACTTAGATATTTTCTATGTGTGAACATCATCTGGTTCCATTTGATGGAAATATCCCTACCTGTTATTTTCCTACCAAGTAAATCATTGGTCTCAGCAAGCTTGGAGGGGTTGTAGATATCTATAGTAGGAGAGTGCAAGTTCAAGAGCACCTCATGAAATAAAATTGCTGTGGCAATCACAGAAGCCTTATAACCTGCTAAGACAGAGTAGTGGTAGAAGCAACACACCTGTATGGTATTTCAAAGGGTGCCAAAAATAAACAGCATAACTGTGACCAGTGTTACATCTTCAGGAAGACCCAAAGATGTGGGGAGAGTTTTTGAATTTCATTCAGAGCTGAACTTCAGCCAGTGCAAAGTAATGCATATCACACCGCCAGTGTCTTCTTCATTATACATTTCATTTTCAATTTTTATAGATGTGAATCTTATTCCTTGTTTTAGTCAGCTTTTTCACTGCTTTGACTAAAGGACCCAACCAGCACAATCATAGAGGAGGAAAAGTTTATTTGAGCACTCATGGTTTCAGCGGTCTTAGTCCATAGAAGTCTGGCTCCATTTCTTGGGGCTAGAGATGAGGCTAAACATCATGGCAGAGTGTGTGGCAGAGGGAAGCAGCTCACAACATGGTGATCAAGAAGCAGAGAGAGAGATTCCAGTCTCCAGATACAAATATATACCCAAAACCATGCCCTAATTCCCACCTGCTCCAGCTACACCCTTACCACCTGAGTTAATCCTATCAGGGATTGACTCGCTGATTAGGTTAAGGCTATGACCCAATCATTTCTCCTCCAAATTTCCTTGCATTATCTCACATGTGAGCTTTCAGGGGGGCAGGGGGAGGGCACCTCACATCCAAACCATAACATTCCTCATCACTAATTATATTTAAACTTATTTACAGAAAACACACAAAAAATAGTAACAAAGAGGTGAGCAATCTGCTTTCTTTTTGCCTACTCTTAGTGCCAACATATAAAGTCAACTGCTGATAACATAGGCTACATGCACAAACCAGGACTCTTCAGTGAGAAGAAGATGAATTCACATTTTTTGTTGAAATCCTATAATAGTCTGTCTTATCAACACAGAAGCATGGAGTATGGAAGAGAACTATGGCCAGTGGGATGTTTTATTCTGCACCAACTAAAATGATATAATGCTGGAAGTGTTCATATAATTTATGAAGAGTGCTCAGTGCTCAGTGAATCTTTAAGCCAGGCACAGCTCTACTTTGATTGTGTTTATTAAATCACCAGTGGTATTTTATTTTTTATGTATTTATCAACCATCCAGTTTCAGTATTAGTCACCAAGGGAAAGTGGTGGAATAGCTATGTTTTCTATTTTACTATGAGTTAAAACTGCACAATTTCTAACTTCTTTTTTTAAAAAAATTCAAGTATAGGAAATTATTTCCTGAGTTATTTATGAGGTTTTATTTTTTTGCCCCTGATGTTAACAGACAGGGATTCAGATATTTAACTTTCTGTGCCTTGATGAGACTATCACACCATTTCAAGTGTAGATACTTTTGCCCTTTTTTCAAATCTGTTATTGTATAAGGCTTAGTACTGACACTGCAAATCACTGTCCCTTTAGAAGTTTCTTCAGAATTTACTTTGTGTGTTCCATGTACCTACCTCAAAACATTTTTTTTATTTTAATATTTATGAAATATTTTTCTAAGCATTTCTAGAAACTCTTATGAAATCCTATCACTTTCAGGTCTGCAGACCCCTAACTTCCATGAAACCGACAGAGGACAGAGGAAAGTGGCAGTAACCCACATGCTATGGTGTGTCCACTGTTCTCAAAGCTGCCTAGTCGGTGTCCATGAACATGCACTGGGGGGCTCTGGTCCTGTTTCCCTTGTGGTCTTGTCTTCAAGTGAAAGTCTTTTCAGGTGGTATAGGTGTTACAGTCCAGAAAACTGTTTTCTTATTACTAATTATCTTAAAATTTCCTCAACTGGGAGAGAGTCGGTCAAATTAAAAACAATAACAACAAAGTAAATAAAAGCCCCCAAGCTCCCCACACAAACACATTCGTAAATATTTCTCAAAGAAATTTCATATTTGTTTATCATAGTACTCTTCAAGTTTATCCCATACTTTAAAAACATGTTTTTACTGCATTACTTGCTTTAACTATGGTAGTCCTACCTCTGCCACAGAAATGCCATTTAGCTTATAAGAGAGCAAGATGCAGATGTGGGTTTTTTTTCCCCTATGAGTATGTATGTGTTTTTAAAATTTCTGCTACTTTTCTCTAGTCTTTCCTCTGCATCTAAAGTTTCTATAGCACAATATTGGTTGATATTTTTAGATCCTTTTGAAATCTAATCTAGTATAACATTATTCTGCTTAATATTTAGACATTTCTAGGTGTAATTCTAAGTGCTCAACTTACCCCTGTAAGAATGGCTATTATCAAAAAGGCTGAAGACAGCAAGTTCTGGTGAAGATGTGTAGGAAAGAAAATCTTTGCATATTGTTGATGTGAATATAAACTAGCAAAGCCATTATACAAAATGGTGTGGAGGTTCTTTAAACACAAAAACAGAGCTACTATATGATTCAGCAATTCCACTACTGGATATATATTCAAAGAAAATAAAATCAGGATATCAAAGAGACATGAGCCCTTCCAAGTTCATCACAGCCTTACTGCCCCAGTGGATGATAGTGAATACCATCTGACACCTGGGTGTCAGGATGTCAACTGGAAGTCCTGAGGAAGAAGACATCTAGACTTCATGAAAGAGGGCATGGATATTAGGGGAAAATAGAGTGGGTAATTTAGAAGAAAGAAGAAAGGGCTTTCAGGGCTAAGGGGTATGTGAGTGTGGTTGTATGTGCATGTGTATGTATATGCACATGTGTACCTATAGAAAAGGGAACACAATGCAACCATGCAAAAATTTAAATCATCGTTTATGACAGCATGAATGGAATTGTAGATTATTAAGTAACATAGGTCAGACACAGACAAATACCACATAATCCCACTCAGAAGTAAATCTAAAAAATTTGTTCTCACAGAAGTTGAGAGTGGATTGGTGGGTACCAGAGGCTGGGAAGAACAGGAAGGAAAGAAAGAATAAAGAGAGTTTTATAATTGGGTACCAAGTTACAGGTAATAAGAGGATTCTGGTATGCTATGGCACAAGAGGGTGGCCCAAGAGAACAATTTGTACTATAGATTTCAAAAAGCTAGAAGAAATGATTTTAAAGATTTCACCATAAGGAATTGAAAAGTGTTTGAGGAGATAGATATAATTATATTAGAATATGTGCCCCATAAGTAGTAAAATTTTGTTTCATTGTATCAGTAAAAATAATTTAATTTTTAAAATTGTGACTTAATCACAAAACACCACTTAATCAAGTTTCTTCTATACAATGATAGGAGTATCTGCTTTTGTTGATACATTCATCAATTCCACTTTGAAACAACTTCAGTGTGGACAAGAATACTATCCAGGCACAATGTGCAGCACAGTGGATTCTGAAAATGCCAATGTATTCTCCATGGATTCTTAACACCGTTTATTGGTTTTATGTGAAATCAGCAAATTGAAGACCCACTCTAACATTTAGTAGCATCAAATCCCTAAGGGCCTGATTCAATGGCATATTTCACAAAATGAGGTTTTCATGTGACAATCCAAGAGACATAATGAACAGAATAAGGCGATACCATACAATTTACCTAGATATGCCTTAAAATAATGTACATTAACTGCTGTCATTCAAATTTCATCTTGAACTGAGTAATATTTCTTAACTAAGAGATAGAATCTTCAGCAACAACAAAACTAATTGAATCCTGGCTCTCTCACATGATTTTTCTTTACTATTTACCAGCTTTCTGACCTTGGACAAGTTACTTAAATGCTTTAAGCCACTAGTTCTTTAGTAAAATGTGTATGGAATAGTTATTTATAGGGCAGCTTGGGAGCTAAATTGTTTAATTTCCTCCCACAGAAAATGGTATTTCTTATACACACAATAATATAGCATTTTCTTTATTTTCTCAAAAGTAAGTACACACTACACTTGTCCTATAAAAATAGATGGATGTAATCTGATTTGTTTTTTAAATGAAAACATTAATTGCATATTGTTATAAAATTAACATATGTGGATTATAAAAAATTCACACAATTCAGAAGTATGAGTAATAAAAGTCCCTTTGTATCATCCTCAAAAGGATAACCACTACTATTTGTTGTAAATTCTGTCAGCTATTTCTATGAGTACATTTTTTGCTACACAAAAGGAATCTCATTACACATATATAATTATATAGTTATATAATTCATAGTTACATGAAAATTTTTCCTTGTTTTTTTCTCTGCTTTACTTTAATAGCAATAGAGTACATATTGTTTATAACCATGTCTTTGTCCTTTATGTTGAAACAACAGACTCCTTGATTCTGGATAATTTATAAGGACACAGATTTATTTCAGTTTTCAAGGCTGGGGCATCTAAGATCAAGACACTGGCAGGTCAGATTGTCTGGTGGAGCTGTTCTCTGCTTCCAGAATGGCATCTTATTTTTGCATCATCTGGAGGGAACAAATGCTATGTTCTCACGTGACAGCAGACAGAAGGTCAGGAGAGATGGATGCTGTGTGAAGTCTTTTGTAAGGGTCTTAAAGCCAACCATGAGTGAGAAGGAATTCTCATGGCCTACTCACCTATTAAAGTCCCTACCTCTTAATACTTTTACATTGACAACATCTAAATTTGCAGAGGAGAGATACATCCAAACTATGGCAAACTTAATTGAGGGGATGTTTGTTCTCTTCTATAACCTCTGCAAAAATTCCTAGGAAAAGAAAAGAGCCAGCTTTCATTATTAAGAAAGAGTATGACTGTTCCACTAGATGATACCAGGTACCATGTGACATCTGGGTGTCAGCTGACAACTGGCTGTCCCGAGGAAGAAGGCATCTAGTGTCCCTTAAAAGGAAAAATTGGATATTTCAGGGAAATGAGTGGAAAAGTCATAAACGAGGAGAAAAGGTCTACTAAGGCTAAGGCGTGTCTGTGTGTGTGTGTGTGTGTGTGTGTGTGAGTGTGTGTGTATTGTGTGTTTGTGTGTGAGTGTGTGTGTGTGTGTGTGTGTGTGTGTTAGAGGTCAGGGGAAAGGTGATTAGAGAAACCTCTTCCCCAGCATGAATATATGGCAGAGTGGAAAGATGAAACTTCTCTGATGAGATTTTTTTCAATAAGACATAGGTCCTCTGATGTAAAAATAAAAGTAGCATTATAATCTTTAAATTAGCAATTTGTTATTGAATGTGGTAAAGGGATTAGTGATGAGCAGAAAAGATGATAGGAGATGTATTTGGGGGAAGCTGACATCTTGGTAATAAATGTAGATAACATAATTTCTTTATATGATGTCTAGTAGGCGACAATTTAACCATAAAAAGAAAGAAAACGAGAAAGAATGAGCGTGTGAGAGGGAGAGAAGGATGAAGAAGAAGGAGAGGGAAGGAGAGACAGAAAAACCGGCTGAGGCTGAAGCTCATTGGCAGAGTGTTGCCTAGCTTTGGTTCAATCCCCATAACCAAAAAAATAATGATGATAATAATAATATTAATATTCATAGTAGAATCATTAATAATAGAGAAATCTGTGGAGAAGCTCCTTATAACTAACAACTTTGTCTTTACTTCACCCATTTTTAAATTTGGGCTTACAATTCAATTTAGATTTCTTGCCTCAATGTCACTTGATCATCTAGTATATTAAATTATATTTCTTTCCTAGCATCCAAGAATTCTGGAATACCTTCAACCTCTTCTCGCCTATAAGAACTCTGTTCCAACTGAAAAGTTGAGTGTTTGTTTCTCAAAGGCATGCTGAAATTCTTGCCTTTATGCTTTTTATTCATATTTAACCACACACTCATAAATTTAAATTTTATGAATTTCTATTAAATTCTATAAAAGTCCACATTTTCTCTTTTCCCATATTTTTTCTTGGAGTGTTATAGTTGTACATAATGGTGGGACTTGTTTTTACATATTTGTACATGCACACACATAACAATATAATTTGGCCAAAATCATCCCACAGTATTTCGCCTTTCTCTCTCTTCCTCCCTCCCCCATTTCCTTTCCTCTTCTCTACTGATTTCCCTTCAATTTTCACAAGATTTTTCTTTTCAATTTTTTCCTCTCTCTAGCTTCTACATATGAGCGAAAACACATGACCCATGAATCTTTACATTAAGTCTATTTTGCTTAACATGATATTTTCAAGTTCCATTCTGCAAATTACATGATTTCATTTTTCTTCATTGGTGAAGAAAACTCCATTATGTATTTATGCCACATTTTCTTTAACCATTCACATTTTAAAGTCCACTTTTTCTCAAAAATTAGGTTTGAGTCCATCATGATTTTGAGTTAATAATAACTTCTTTCCTCTCAGTCTCTTTGTCACTATCACTTACTGTTCACTATTGGAGGACACGTGTGGTCATGATTGATAACATTTCCTACCTGAAAAGCTAGACTGTAACTGTCTCAGATAAAGAACCTTGGGTGTCAGCTGGTAACTGTAAGCCATAGGACTTACGATGAAATTCAACAAAATCTGTCATAAATATTTATTTTAAAAGGCTCATATTTTGCATATTTTAAACTATCTCACCAAAAAACTATATCCCAAGTACCAAAACATTAGTATTGCCCTCAGAGAAAAATTTCAAATTGCTTATTTGTTTATATTTTTCTCTACACAGTTTTTGCTATGAATCCAAGTTCTGAAATAATGACATAGTTAATAATAACTTTATATTAAAAATCTTCTATGTTCCAGAGACTATTCTAGAACATTTGCATAATCATTACATTCATATAGAATTAATAAGTAATATCATTTACTGAAATTGACTAAGTAATTACATACCTAAGAGGACACAACTAGTGATCAGTAAGGTTGGGAATTTAACTCAGGATGGTTGACTCCACCTTTAAACCACAACTCTAGACCTCAACTAATGCTTAAATTAAACCACGCTTGATAAAGAACTTGTGTTGATTCACTGTTAGCATACATTTTTACATTAATACCTCCTGATAAAATAAGAGACTAGAGTTAGCTTTGCTCCACAAGTTAGTTTAATGAAGCAGTGGTCTCTTGAAAATCCTCTAGGGTTTTAAGGAAAGCCCAGGTCAAAAGCAGACAAATTAGCATAACATTCATATTAATACCTCTCAAAGTGTGTTACAGAAGAAGCCAGTGCCTTGGAAAATAAGCAATGCTAAATATATTATTTTCAAAGGAGCTTTGGTTACTCATTATGGTGATGGATGACTGATGAAAATATCAGCATAAGTCCAAGTCTTCTCTTCAATTTTTCTCCCTTAAATACAACACAGTGATATGGAATGAAGATTATTTAATGAGACAGGCAAAGGGATTATTTGCAATAGATGAAAGTAAATTTGATTTTCAAATCATACTGCAGGACCTCCCTTGTGATATTTATCCACTGATTATATTTAACCTTGCCATTGTTAGAACTAAGAGATATTTAAATAGACAACAATCAGTTCAATGGTTTTCAGCAAACCAATTGTATATCACTATATGATAAATGGAAACACTCAATTAAAATGAAGGTTTTAAGGGGAAACATAGGACCAAATGGATTGGATAGGGCAGGTCCTCACTCTATTACCTAGTATATGTATGGAATTTGTGATCACATTTATTAAAACTCTACTTAGGTATTTAACACAATGCTCCAATATTAAAAACAAGTACAGAGACATCCAATAAATTTAAGAATATTATAAGAAAAATTATATATATATATATATATATATATATATATATATATATATATGTGTGTGTGTGTGTGTGTGTGTGTGTGTGTGTGTGTGTGTGTGTGTTATGGTCTAATTGGTCCAAACATCAAACACAAGTGAGTTGAGTTTGCAGGTGCTCAGGATCTTCCTACTCTAGTTGTTAGTATAGTTGAACAGATGTTATATCTTACAAATAAATATATATTCTAAGTAATAACAATGTTTGGTACAAAGGGAAATTACACAAGACTTAGAAGGTAGCAGAATCAACATTTGCAGTGTGGATTCATGGTCCATACTTATGACCACCTACTTGTGATTTCTCTTCTAATAAATTGAGCTGACCACCGTTTGCACTGCTAGGTCATCCTATATGCTCAACCCATTCCATCCACTATACATCAGAGGCAGTATTTCATCTTTCTGGACTCTATGTGTTAGCAGATTCCTAATTGAAAGTGATATTTTCAAGCTTTTGTTTTTGCAATGGAAATATTCTAGTATATTAGACTGTGATAAAAGAAAAAAAATATATCTAAATGGGGCTCTTGACTATAATCCTGGTCAGAGAAGGGGTGGTCAGTAAATCTATGGAAACTCCAGGTTAATCTTGGAATAATCAGAATACCAGCATAATTGGAAGAACTACCTAGCATTTGGGTTGCCCTTCCACCTTCTAACCACATGATCTTGGAGAACTTACATGTTCTTCTATGGCCTCAGTGATATGCAAAGTATATGGCTCAGCATCTGATATAGATTAAAGTGACAGTTTCTGTTTCCAAAAGAGTCTCAGTGCAAACAAGGGTGACTTGAGACAAAATTGAGATCAACCCTGAATCCTTGTCATACTCACTTGTCTAATAATTGGAGGATATGTTGGCAAATATAATTATTCTTTTTCTTATAAGAGTAAAAAGGTAAGAAATTAATCTCTAAGAATTATTATCTCATAAAATTAATTTTAATGCAAAGGAATTTATCAGGGAGATGATTGTTTCTTTAAGCACAAGGAAAATTATAACAAATATAAATCCATAAATGTACAAAAATAGTTACAGCATCATTACTGAGAGCAGTTCTCCTTGGCATTTTAAATCCATGTTAAAATGCAGTTTCTATCTCTAAACAGGAAACAGCTGTTTAGCCAGGTTTTTCACAACCTGTATGTTCATAACATTCTGCAAAAATAGAAAAAGTTTCTCCACTGTGGAAAGAAAATGTTAAGTATAGTTGCCAAGATGAGAGCTAGATATAAACTCCAGTACAGTTCAGGTTGCCTGGTTTCCAGAAAGATGGAAGCTTAAAGCAAACAATATACAAGTGAGGTTCGACAGAGAGTTATTGTCTGAGGACACGGGTCCTCAGGAAAGTGACGTTCCGTCACTCACAGATCATACCTAATTTGTAGTTATGAAAAGTGATTTCTGCCTGGCTATCTATCAGTTCATTAGTCTTCATTCTCACTCTTTATTCCTATTAGTAAGTAACAGGATTAATTTTATGCATCACCTTGCCTGGGCCACAAGGTACCCAGATATTTGATAAAACATCATTCTGGATGTGTCTGTGCTGGTGTTTTTGAATGTTTTAACTTTGAATTGGTAGACTGAGTTAAGCAAATTGCCCTCCACGATTTGCATGGACCTTATCTAATCAATGGAGGCCAAATTAGAATAACAAAGCTGAAACTTCCATGAATAAGAGGAAACTCCTCTTAACTAACTCTTAAGCTGGGACATCAGTTGTTTTCTTTGAACTTAAACAAAATCATCAGCACTACTTTGGTCTGAAGCCCGCTGGTTTTCAGTTTGTAACTGCACTGTCAGCTCTCCTGTGTTAGGCCTTCATCTTGCCAACTGAAGATTTTATGGCTTCTCAGCCTCACTGCTCATGTGAGGCAACTTCAATAAATATATAAATAATAAGCAAGTGAGCATTTGGTTGGTTATGTTTCTGTGGAGAATGCTAACTATTACTGTAAGGTTAGATGCATTTCAATAAATGAGACTATATAACAGAAGAATTTCCCTTCCACAAATAACAAGAGGTAAAAGAATTTTTTATTCCCAATAGTGGAGTTGATTCATTTGTATTTTTATGCAATAATAAGATATTTATTTAGGAATCATATAATTTAGAAAACATTGACCTACACATAACTTCATTTGGAATTTCTCTCTCCACTCTATAAAACTCAAGGGTATTTAAGAGTTGCAGAAATACTTTTTGTTTTTATTTTAAGGAAAAGACAATGAGCATTTTGTTCTAATGTTAAGAGATTCTGGAGCTATTGGCAGTTTTGTTCATTCTCTGGACTAATTATTTCAAATTAATAACTTGAGTTCAGTAAGTCATTATTTAGCCCTCCTAATGGGCTACACTCTTTGTTAGGAAATGGGAAAATGGGGAGAAATAAAACAGAGTCCTATATTCAAAGGCTTAAATAAATTATTCCACAGTCTGTTTTTTAAAATTATTATTTATTTGCTTATTGAATTATGAGAAATGTAGTATATGAATTTACTAGTCTCACAGTTAACAACTAGAGGAAACTTTCTTGACATCATTTTCAAAGAAAATTGATTGGTGTAGTCAGAGGAAGAGTTATGACCTGGCTACTGTATTGACACCAGGACCTGCCAATGGTAGGATGCACCTGCGATGGTCAGAGGAAATACTTGCTCCTCTCCTCCTGGTCTCTTTGTCAGGAGACATGGACAGGATGGAGAGGAAAATCAGGAGGACATAAGTTTAATTTTTCTTTAAACTACCAAAATTTACATATCCTTTTTGTTATATTATTACCTTGCCTTTTTTCCTTTTATTCTTGACTTATATAGTGTTTTGGTTTCTTTTACAAGGATTATATGTTGTCTACAAAAGTATGGAAGGTTTCAAAGGATACATGTGAACTGTACAACAGAGAGTTCAGTTCAAGGGTTTTCCAAACAAGTGGAAAAGAGATTTGATAGGTAATTCTATTTATATACAGGGAAATATCTTAATGTTATTATATCAGTTTTCTAAAGTTAAAGTGGGAATCAAAATAATGCTGACCTCTTAGGATAGTGGAAAGCACTGTGTCTATTGACATTTAAAGAGTAGCTTCACACAGGTTATACTCAGGTGGTAGGACTGGGATTTGATCCCACTAGAGGTTCAGAAAGCAAGAGAAGGTTTGGGGGACTTCAAGAACTTGAAATTGCCTTTCCTCCCTTTGAGATTTATGCTTCATACTCCGGTATATTCTATCAAGATAAATCTTATAGTCAGATAATAGCATAAGTAAGTGAAGGTTGCTTCTGGATAAAATCAAAAGTAGATTTAGAGAACAAACTTAATCTTTGAAAACATGGTCCAACAATTTTTAAATTTCATTAAATCCATTAGCCCCCCCAAAATATCAAAGTTAAATTAGTATACAAAAACAAAACAAAATTTTTTCACCAAAATTACCATTTTGATTCAGGGTAATAAAAATAGAAGATATCTTTCTCTAATTCAACCACATACAGGAAGCCTAAAGTCAACCCACCCCAAAAATTGAAAAGAACCAGTTCTGAATCAGGGCCTCATGCCATCTCCACCCTTATCACTGAGCACCCAAATGTGGGGAGACTCAGTGGAAACCTGGAGAGAAGCCAAACAGAGGAAGGAATGGGAAGGTTCATACTAATATATCAAACCAGACTCCCAGAATACAAAGAGAATACATGATTCATTGTCATGAGATTGATAGTTTGTCAACTCCACATTAAGATTTGTCAACTTTGGGCTGGGGGTGGAGATGTCTGGGGTTTAGGGAGAATGGAAGAAAATTTTCTTCTGTTCTCTGAGCAGACATCATTTTGCTTTCTAGAGGTTGTATTGCAGATTACAATGGAAGCATTCACGTTAGTCCTCAGCTGCTAGTGGTGTGTTATTAGGGACATCTGGAGCACTCTACAGTGGAGCTGTCGTAGACAACAAAGGAAAGGTGTGGGGTGTGAACAAATCCGGGAACTGGATGAGGACCAGACAAAAACGGTCACAGACACAAGACCAAGAGGCTGTATTTTAAAAGTTCTCATAATGAGTCTTTTCGGTTACAACTATTATGCAGTTATAACCACTATAATCTAAAATAGGACTTCTTTTTTCCTTCTTCATTTATGCTGTACATTCATTTATATGTATGCTACAGATGTTTAATCATAAGAGGTGGAAACAAATGGATACAATGCCATCCTATAAAAATGGAATCTGCTCTGAAAAAAAATTTCTACTACTGGATTTTTCAGGTTATTCCTTCACCGTAAAAGAAATTAATTAACAAACAAGAACAAGACTTACATGATTGATGATCCCAGTGACCTTTTAAATCCTGACAATTTGCTCTTTTCTGGGTATTTCCAATGGCACTATTACTATTAGTAGCCTATTAGAGTCATGTTTTATACTTTGATCCTAGCCTCTCTTTCTGACATATTTCTTTTTAATTCCTAACTGAGAGAAGGCCCATAAAGAACGTCGTAAGAAAGGCAGCTCTCCTTGGAGACGTGGTATTAGGAAAAAAAAAGGTCTATTTCAGGTCAGCTGCTCAGGTGGAATTACTATTTAAGGGCAGCACAGTTTCTCTGAGGGGAAGCAGATTTTCGCCCTTGTTGTCCTTCATGGGACTAATGAGATACACAGGTCTGCAGTGCCGGTCACCTCGTGGACTCACCACCTAGTTTATCAAGGGGAAGTTGACTCTGAGAGCAGCTACAAAAAGGAAGTCCCTGATTTAGATGATGGAGAAATGCAGGCGAGGGCTTCTCCCTTCTGCATCATTTGATCATTTTTCATGCTTTACCTCTGCTTCTAGGGGCTGATTCATAGCTCTCTCCTCCCCACTTCACCCCCTCCATCTCTCTCTTCCTCCCCCTCCCACTCCCCTCTCCTCCTTTGCTTTAAACATTCTGATGTCTCTGAATCAAAATAGACTTCCTTCTCTCTTGATTCATTCTTCTCTCACTCTTGTTCATTTTGTTCATGGTTCTTACAGCTTTCCTCTTGATATCATGAGACCTGCATCTTTTTCCATCCATCCTTACCGCCTTCCCATTCCTTCATCCAGAAATGAGTATCACACCAGGAAGATCGAGAATTTGGCTGATAGGGTTCTGGCTGTAGGATGTTTGGCACATTAATTAACTCCTTTAAACAATGGGATTCTTCACTTTAAAACAAGAGTGTTTGATTTCGTTATCTCAGTGATTCATCACATCTTTAATTTTCTCCAATTCTTTGTGTCCTCATAGTGCTAATTCCAGACAAGCTCAGTACCTGTGTCTTTTTTTTTTAATACCTGTGTCTTCATTCCCTGTTGGTACTGAAACAAATTACCACAAACTTAATAGTTTAAAACGGAACAAATTTATGTCCTTATATTTCTGAATATCAGAAGTCTGATATGGCCTCATTGGATTAAAATCAGCCTGCTAACAGAGCTGCACTCATTTCAGGACCCTCTAGGGCAGAACCCACTTCATTGCACTTGGCAGCATTAGAGGGTGCCTACTTTTCTTCTGTTCTGCTCTCTTCCAGTGTCTTCAAGGTCTATAGCAGCAGGTCAAGCCCTTCTCTATTTGCATCTCTTTGAACAACTGTAACCAGAAAAAAACTGTAACCAGAAAAAAAATTTAAAGACTTATGTGATTAAATCAGGTGGATGTAGGTCAGAATCATCATTAGGTCTCAAGGTAACCTTATTGATATCATAATGTTAAAAAAGTAGTCATAGATTCCGGGGGGTTTTGTGTGAGCCTCTTCGAAGGGCAGCAGGTGAGGCTTCTATTCAGTCTATTATGGGTTATGCCCTAACACAAGCATTCATGTCTGGTATAATCAAATCAACCCAAAGTAATCAGATGCTTCTGTCCCTTTTTTAGCTTTTCTTATTTCAGATAGTAGCATGGAATGACCCAGCTCAGGCCTCAACTATCACTACCCAGAAAATACAGTTGTAAACCATTTTCACATCATTCCTGAGTTTGAATTTCCAGGAACCTCCATTTTTCTTCCTGGAACTGTTCTAATATCTACAGTTTCTGCTTAGACTCAGAGCTTGCTGTTAGATGTCTTCCAAGGGCTACTTCTTCCATTTGAGCTTGTCAGTGTCCCAGATTTTCTTTCCATTATTGTTCTATCCATTTCTCTTGGTCATTCTAAGTGACTTCTGCTCTTCTCAGGTAATACACTCTCTAATCATAATGGGAATGAATCTTGACACTAGACTTTTTGGTTTCCTAAACCTTCCTATCTGTCCCTTTTCCTCCCTTGGGCGTCTTGCACCAGCTTTGCAGTCACCTCTTTAAGTCCTCCCACCCATCATGATCAGTTTACAGGATGAACTTTCAGGATGGCTTATCAATCAAAGCAGTCACATAAGTACCTGTCCTCAGAAGATGCTTGAAGGGTAATACTCTACTGTTACCTTCCTGAAAACCATAATCACCCTATATTTGAATTATGTTTCCTTACTGAAGTCTAATGGCACAACAGAAGCACATACTGGAAACGTGGAGTCTCAGCCCATTGCAATCTCAGTTCCTGGTGCTGCCCACTTCCCTGGGCTGGGTTCTTGACCATTTGCTCACCCATCCCTGCCCAATAACTCCTATTATCCTTCTCACCATGGCAGGGTAATGGAGAGTCAAGGCCAGTGCCAAGTTGCAGGGTAGAACCAAATGCCTGTGAAGCTCTGTAGGTACTCAACCAGCAATCTTTGCTAAGAAAACATGATAATAGTTAGCAAAGGACACCTAACATTTAAGACAAAGGTAGAATATGCAGTTGAACAGGTGCTCTGCATTTCCATTTTATACTGGCCTCCCAAATTATGTAGGTGGCACTGTCAGTTTAGTTTGAGCTTTCTCACGTTCAGCACTTTCTACATTTGGTCGAGGTAATTATTTGTTGTGGGTGTTGTCCTGTGGCTGATAGGAAAAATGTAGACCCATCTGCTTCCTAAATGCCGGTAGGACTCCTCACACTGCACAACTTAAAAAAAAATGTCTCCAACATCACCTGTCTTCCCTAGAATGTTGGATGTGGACAAAGTTGACATGGCTGAGAATCACTGATTGGATTTTTCGAAATCTTATTCTTGTTCTTCAAGTTTCTGCTTGACCAAAGAACTTGCATCTACCCTAAACTTTAAGCACAATTAACTAATATTGAAGAAGATCAGTGAATCCAGAATCTATCTTGGATTTGAAGCTTGGCTTTGACCTTTATTAAAAGTGGTCTTACCATGGTAAGAAAATCTCAGTCTAGTTTTCCCAGCATATGGAAAGGAAAAAAAAATCTTTTACTTTACTCGATTCAGGACTCCTAAAACAAAACATAAACTAAGAAAAGTACACAAATGTATTTAATATGTTTCAAGTGTCACAGGAGCCTTCATAAGGAAATGCAGATTCAAAGAAACAGTTAAACAAGTATTTTACAGCAGGTGTGGTGAATGATGGAGAGTCAGGAAGAAATATGATAGGGCAAAAAGTGCATTACCTCGTGGTAATAAACTGGAGGAAATTTAGCCAGCTGGACGTTCAAATTTTTTCTGTGTCCCTGTGTCTTTGAAGATAAGGATTCCTTTTTCCCAGGTATGGCGGTGGCAGGGGCAACTCTCATAGGAGAGTCTTCTAATCTGTTTCAGGGGAGGGTCAGAAAATCCTTGGGAGGACTGTTAAGACCTGCTTTAGGGGAAAATGATGAAGGGAAGGTCTGAGTGAACTTCTTGCTTCTGTGATCTCAGATTTCTTCTGATTAAAATATTTAATATGCCAAAGTGCTATATTTTGGGGTAATATTCCTAAACCCCATCACCACTTATAACTGAGAAAAATAACAGTATATACAACAGAAGATTGTTGTGAACATTAAGTTACATAGTATACATACTGTTCTTGGTACAGTGCCTTAGGCTGGCACATAGCAAGTAATCAAATGGTAGTATTAGTGACAGCATTATTATTATCATTGCCATCCATAGTAGAGCCAATTCTATTGCTCCCAGAAAACCATACAGTCCTAGAAATAGAAGAAACCATAAACCCTTGGAAGTGTTAACTTTTTCCTTTAACTGATTTTTCATTAACCTGCTCATTTATAGCATAATTGCCAGTAGTTTTGCCCTTAGATAATATTGGTTTTTGTATATACTGTTCTAATATCACAGTCTTTCCTGGAGATCAAGGGGTCCTGACAGCAAAAACTGACATAGTTGTTTCTTCTCTTTCTTTCCTGTAGGGCAGCTGAAGTGCTATCTCTTCATCTTTTATTCTATTTGAACCTCCTGTAGAATTGCTGTTTGCAGTGGAAGGTCTGACTTCAATTCTCAGGTCATTCATTTTCAGAGCAGAGACTGCTGAGTACAGACTGGTAAATGTCTTTCCAGTTCATCCATCAGACTCCTCTGATTCTCTCCTAGGGTCTTTTAAAACTCTCAAGTCCCATGAAAGGCATCTCTTACAGGATAACAGTTCAATTCACATAGATGCAAAAGCATGAAAATGCTGAATTTTTCTCATAAGAAGAATAAATAATTACTAATGAAGATCATAGTGACAGAGCTTCTGTGACATAAGAAGGAGCTCATCAGAATGCATCACAAGAAAAACACTTAGAAATTACACAGTTTACAGACAGGCAGAAGGTCAAAACTGAAAATGAAGTAGCATTTCTCAGAAAGAGCTGCAAAAATATTACATTCCTATAAGAGGGAATATTTGTATTAAATATGGACATTTCATCTTTATACACACACAATGCATTTTTTAATCTACTGAATAAAGCACTACTATTTAGAGTGAAACAATCAAAGCTCCATCTCCTTCCTTTCTTTTTCAAATCAAATATTGGATTGGAAGTTATTCAGCCTGACCAAAGCATCAAGTCATTTAGGAGAATAATACCTTGAATTATTGTTCCTTCTCAAGTTCCTTGCATGTCCATCCAAGAAATTGGGTTTGTATTTTGTATGTTAATTCTTAATTCAATAAAACAAACTCATTTGGCTAATTACTAAATCTGCTGAATGATTTATGATTATAGAAAGAGCAGTGATTGTGTTAAATGTATGGGCAGTTTGATTCAGCTGAAATTGCTTTCTGTGCCCATACATTCTATATATGACCCATTACCATGCTCACAAGTTTGAATTGCATTCATGGGATCACCATCTATCTATTGCATGGGATTGTCAGCTCCTTCGGCTTGATCACCTGACTTAGGCTTCAAAACACATCCATCAAGTTGTGTCTATTTGTGCTTCAAGAATTTGCACTTAGTTGAATATTGTTTAAACACTAAACACTTAAAAAACATAAAAACTAAAAAACGGCATATAAGATATATGCTTGATATTTTGAAAGTTGCACATAAAATCTTATTTGAAATGAAAATATGTGGATCAGGTTATGCAAAAGCACCAGTATCAAAATGCAGAGATCTATTTTTTTCCATGAAACAGAAGAAACCATAAACCCAGAAAACCTGTATGAAACTAAAATATGCGGTTTATCTGATGTTTAAGAATAAGCCCAAACCTTAAAAAATTTAAGAATAGAAACTTCTTATCACTTAAAAAAATTATGCAAGTTATTATTGTATTTTGGGCAAGAACTTTTTCAGTACAAATAATGTACCCTTCATAGCATAAAATGTTTCATGTATGTTCATTAAAATTCCAAAGAGGACCTCATTATCTCATCCAAAAAAGAATTAATGATCCTTAATGGTTTCTGATGACACTTTGTCTTTGTCCCTTTCTCAACTTTGCAGATGACTTTAAGTATACAAATGTTTCTGTTCATGCTTTGACCTCTAAAATCTCTTACATGATTACAGGATTGAAAAGACACCAGTCGTCTTGTGCATTGCTATGAATTTTATACTCCTCTTTTACACACATTAACAAAGTAATGCCTGCATTTGTTTTTTGTTTGATATATTATACTAAAATTATAATTTAAAAAATAGTAAAATAAGATAGGGGTACTTGTTGAGCCACAGAGAAAAACAGTCCTGATGTTGAAGGACTCTTTAAGCACTTATAGGGATTTGAGGCCTGCTCCTAGGAGTAACAGAAATCATGGAAACAGAAATCAAAAGTTTAAGAGGCGATGTGGTCAGAAGGGAAGAACAATCATGAATGTGATTAGTGCCACTTCTTCCATGTTAGGACAGAGGCAATAATAGCCATCTATGAAAAGGCCTTTGGCAGACAACAAAGAGCCTAGATCTGATACTTCTCAGTCTCCAGAAATGTGAATAATACATTTTTTGTATAAGCTGCACACTTTGGTATTTTGTTATAGGAGCATGAAGAAGCAAAAGAGAAAAAGCAGCTGCTGCTTACACTTATGGGTACTGCTTGGATTGAAGTGCAAATCATGTCCTTATATAGCACTAATGTCAGTATCAAGTGGCTTCTACCAATATGGTGGTCTTATGTAGACCATGTGGTCTTCTTATAGTGAGTTGATCTTCAATCCCATTTAAAACTAAAGAGTTCCCTTAGAAAATGACAGCTAAATCTCTGAAACCTGACAATGGTTCAAATCCCAGCCCTTCCAGGACATTATGTTGCTTCATTCAGCTGCAAATGAGAAAGTTCAAATGCTATTGTTTCCTCCTTATTCACTGTACTCCATCCTGTAGAAATGTACTGATCCTTTTAAGATACCTACTGTGGGAAAAGCATTATTTTCTTTCCAGGCACCCTACACCAAGTTACAAACAACCTGAAATTTTTTTCTTGAAACACTCCTATCTTCAGGTAGGAAGTATGAACCATACTCCAAAATTATGTCAAAAGATAAATAAGTTTGCTCATGAACTTCTTCATCCTGTTGTTCTCTGTTACAACCTACTTGTAGACTATAACCCAAGAAGCATATAGCCCAGGGATAAGAGTCTAGTCTCCTCTTCTTGCAGGAATACATAATCTCTCTAGTGATTCTCTCTGAGCCTAAATTCCCCAGACTAGTAAAATTCAAAGTATAGAGTTTGAAAAAGTTAGATTTCTTCTGTCATAAACAGTCCACAAAGTACATAATTTCAGCTTCTAATTCATCTCTTCTAATATGCATCCCCAATTGCCCTTTATATATGGAAGGAAAGCTGAATGGTAAGGATACCAGGACCATGTCACATTTACTGTTTCCTGAAGAAAATGTGGGAGGTTCTTCCTAGTCATTTTGGAAATAATTTGACTACACCTTCACATATGAATGAAATAATCTACCATGAGAAGCAAAGACAAAGAAGAGGCTGTTATTTGGGCAGTGGAAGAGACCTGAAAAAGTATAAATGAATATTTTAAGCTAAAGAAATGCATCACATCAGTGTTTCAAGAACTATGTTAAATAGAAGTGGTGAAAGAGAACATCCCTGTTTTGTTCCAGTTTTTAGAGGGAATGCCTTCAATTTTTCTCCATTTAGAATGATGTTGGCCTGGGGCTTAGCATAGATAGCCTTTATGATGTTGAGATATGATCCTGTTATCCCTAATTTTTCTAGTGTTTTGAACATAAAGCGGTGCTGTATTTTGTCAAATGCTCTTTGTGATTCTATTAAGATAATCATGATTCTTATCGTTAAGTCAACTGATGTGATGAATTACATTTATTGATTTCTATATGTTGAACCAACCTTGCATCCCAGGGATGAATCCCACTTGATCATGGTACACCATCTTTTTGATATGCTTTTGCATTTGATTTGCCAGAACTTTATTGAGAATCTTTGCATCTATGTTCATTAGAGATATTGGTCTGAAGATTTCTTTCTTTGATGTGTCTTTGCTGGTTTTGGAATCAGAGTGATATTGGCCTCATAGAATGAGTTTGGAAGTGCTGTCTCTTTTTCTATTTCCTGAAATAAATCGGAGAGTATTGGTATTAGTTCTTCTTTAAAGGTCTTGTAGAACTTGGCTGTGTATCTATCCAGTGCTGGGCTTTTCTTGGTTGGTAGACTTTCGATGGTATCTGCTATGTCATTACTTGAAATTGATCTGTTTAAATTATGTATATTATCCTGATTCAATTTGGGCAAATTATATGACTCTAGAAATTTGTCAATGTCTTTGATATTTTCTATTTTATTGAAGTACAAGTTTTCAAAATAATTTCTAATTATTTTCTGTATTTCTGTAGTGTCTGTTTGTTATTTCCTTTTTCATCATGTATAATTAGCATAACAAAATGAAGACTCAAAGAGCCGAAGATAGAGAGGATCCACCTTAATAATCTATACCTGGTTGTTATGATTGTTAATGCATAATTTTTTCAGGGTTACCTCCTTATATGTGCAATAGAGCTAACAAAGACATTTAGGAGCCACAGAATATCACTAAGAACCATATTGCATTTCCTTTTGCATCATGAAGATATGAATTCCATGTCACATTCAAGACTTTCTGCATCACTCCACTGACTTTCTTTGGGGAATCCTGCTGGTAATTCATTTAATTGCTGGCATGGCTCCTGCTGAATGCTGGAGTTGTGGGAGTAAGAGAACTATGCAAGTTTTTTTTGTTTTTTGGTCAGAATTGCTTTGTTGCTAGGAATGCAAACCAATTAAAACCTGATTTTTAAAATGATAAATGTAATATACAAGCATACCCCAATTTTTTCTTTTTCTTAATCTTGTTTAACTTATTAATTAATATCTCAATTTGATGACTTGAAACTGTCACTGACAAACCATGTATTAACAGTTGCAAATCGTCAGGGAAAGTTACATTTTTGTCTTATCCTCAGGCATTATAAATTCCTGAGTGTTATGCAAAGCATTACTAGAATAATTTTCACAACAGGGGGCTCAGTTTTTAATAAAAGTGACTCTTATTTTTAATTATAGCAATTAAGATCTTCTTATTGGCAGGAAGACTAGGGCTCTGCCATCTTGAAGCTTTGCTTCCACTGGGGGCTTAGAAAATATCCTACTCTTTTGCTTAGGGTTATTTCTTAGTCTCAAGATGATTGAACACAGATAAATAATATACAAAAGTCCACAAGTCTTGAAGATGTGATTGAGGAACTATTTTTCTCTAGATAGGCTCAGATTGTCATCATATCTTAGGAAAAGGAGAGAAAAAGAAGCAATGCCTAAGGAATGAATATGCATGTTTGTGAAAACCATAGTTGGAAATATTTTGTCACTGCAACATATTGTGAATGAATATTACACTTCAGCTTGGGTACATACTTGAAAAATATGTTTTAAACAAATGACATGTTCATTTTCTCACTCTCTATTTGTGATCCTCTTAAAGAAGAAAATGAACACAGGAATTAAAACTGCCAAAATGCCAAGCCTTGTGACAGTTCTATTTCTGTGGTAGACCTAATTAAACCTGGAATTTTCCAATATTTTCCCTGCAATCATTTATGTTGTAATTAACACTTTTTACTGGTAAAGATGGTTGTTTTCAGATGAAGTCTTTCTTCTTGTTGTGGTTATAACTACAAAACTGAAATAATAAAACCATAATTATGAAAATTTCCTAGCCACATGTTTGCACATGAGACTGCTCTATGTCTGAGAATAAATAAAAGGTAATTAAATGCAGATGGGTAAAAGACTGAAGAATCATAGAGTGCTGCCTAGTGTTTCTATCTTTCTGATATACTTTAACATTATTTGCAATTTGGCAAGCTATTTAGATGATGGCATTATTATAGACCTATAAAAATGTATATTTTGAGCAGATGGAACAGCAAACTATAACAGTGTAGATGATGAGGAGTCAGAAAACTATATATAAATATTATGATGACATCTTGGAATCTAACATTTATACACAGTAGCACAACAATTTGGAACACATGAATCTGTAGTCTCACTGATTATATATATAAATACACACATACATATATATTCTTAGATATCCAGGGTTAGGCTAAGTAATAAGTGTCCAATGGAAAATTAATCAAACATTTTTCTTAATATTACTCCAATATTTAATAATATGTATGTTTTTAATTTCTATATTTTACATAAATTCATCTCAATATTAAATGTTACAGAAAATATAGCTTCATTTATAATAGTTTTTTAAAGTGGAATAAGATTGAAATAATTGAAGAAAAACAACCTTCTATTTTACTGGTTATCATAAAACTTTTAGAGAAAAAGAAGACATTGCTATTATAAAATGATGTGCTCAATTGTATTGATGGGCTAAGATAAAAGTGCTCAGCACCATACCTCAAGTTGGCACAGTTCATTGATAGCAAATTTGCTATGAATGATGATAATTTGTACTGAAAAAATTTGCCAATTTGATTATGAATTGCCCTTCTGTTCAGACTCAAATGGCTAATATAGCCTGTCATAGTTACAAATTTATCTCACATTTTTACATAATGCCATATTAGTAACTGTTGTATTCTGCTACCTTTCCTATCCTCTACAATCCCCCCTCCCCACCCCTCCCATCTTCTCTCTCTACCTCATCTACTGTAAATCATTTCTCTCCTTGTTTTTTTCCCATTCCCCTCATAACCTCTTATATGTAATTTTGTATAACATTGAGGGTCTTCTTCCATTTCCATGCAATTTCCCTTTTCTCTCCCTTTCCATCCCACCTCATGTCTCTGCTTAATGTTAATATTTTCCTCCTGCTCTTCCTCCCTGCTCTGTTCTTAGTTGCTCTCATTATATCAAAGAAGACATTTGGCATTTGTTTTTTAGGTATTGGCTAGCTTCACTTAGTATAATCTGCTCTAATGCCATCCATTTTCCTGCAAATTCCATGATTTTATCATTTTTTAGTGCAGAGTAATACTCCATTGTGTATAAATGCCACATTTTTTTATCCATTCATCAATTGAAGGGCATCTATGTTGGTTCCACAGTCTAGCTATTGTGAATTGTGCTGCTATGAACATCGATGTGGCAGTATCCCTATAGTACGCTCTTTTAAGGTCTTCAGGGAATAGTCCGAGAAGGGCAATAGCTGGGTCAAATGGTGGTTCCATTCCCAGCTTTCCCAGGAATCTCCATACTGCTTTCCAAATTGGCCACACCAATTTGCAGTCCCACCAGCAATGTACAAGATTACACTTTTCCCCACATCCTCGCCAGCAATTGTTGTTGTTTGACTTCATAATGGCTGCCAATCTTACTGGAGTGAGATGGTATCTTAGGGTGGTTTTGATTTGCATTTCTCTGACTGCTAGAGATGGTGAGCATATTTTCATGTACTTGTTGATTGATTGTATGTCCTCCTCTGAGAAGTGTCTGTTCAGGTCCTTGGCCCATTTGTTGATTGGGTTATTTGTTATCTTATTGTTTAATTTTTTTGAGTTCTTTGTATACTCTGGATATTAGGGCTCTATCTGAAGTGTGAGGGGTAAAATTTGTTCCCAGGATGTAGGCTCCCTATTTAACTCTCTTATTGTTTCTCTTGCTGAGAAAAAACTTTTTAGTTTAAGTAAGTCCCATTTGTTGATTCTTGTTATTAACTCTTGTGCTATGGGTGTCCTATTAAGGAATTTGGAGCCCGACCCCACAATATGTAGATCGGAGCCAACTTTTTCTTCTATCAGACGCAGAGTCTCTGATTTGATATCAAGCTCCTTGATCCATTTTGAGTTAACTTTTGTGCATGACAAAAGAAGGGGATTCAGTTTCATTTTGTTGCATATGGATTTCCAGTTTTCCCATTCCCAGCACCATTTGTTGAAAATGCTATCCTTCCTCCATTGCATGCTTTTAAGCCCCTTTATGAACTATAAGATAGTTGTAACTTTGTGGATTAGTCTCTGTGTCCTCTATTCTGTACCATTGGTCCACCAGCCTGTTTTGGTACCAGTACCATGCTGTTTTTGTTACTATTGCTCTGTAGTATAGTTTGAAATCTTGTATTGCTATGCCGCCTGATGTCGCGACCCCTTGCCCGCAAGGAAGACGCAACTCAGGAATCTTCTTTCAGCAGTTTATTCAGGCCCTTGATATTTCTTCTAATTCCTGGTCGGATGCCCCTCCCAGCCTTAATAAAGCATCCCAAGCCCCAATGCGAAGCTGCCACATGGAATTTTCTCACAGGGTGCTGAGAAACTATGCACCAACTCTCCCAAACAAGGAGTTGTTTGTTACAGACCACAGTGGAGCCAGCGCCATCCTGCAATGGAGACCATAATCTGCAGAAGCGGCTCACCACAGTTCCCCCCTTCTGTTTTCTGAAAACAATACAGGCGAGAGTAGAGGTCCTATCCCACTGTGCAGAAGTGGCTGCATAGTATGGCTCAGTCCTAAGGAGGGCCCTTCCCCAGATCTGAAGCCATATCAGCCGACGCCTTTTTTCGTGGGGCGGGGCGTGGACATCAAACCCGCATGCAATAGGACATGCTCTCCTTGAGGTCCACTTCAAGGATCACTCAAGTGCAGTGCCTTGCCTCGCATCCTGTATCGTGACGAAGGTGGACGAAGGGGAACAGCTGAGGCTGAACTGTGGCTGTACACAAAGACAAACGAGTTGACAGCACCCTGAAAGAAAGGCACGGACTTTAAGGTGATAGAGAAGCATTAGTGTGGAAACCCACCTGCGTGCAATGGCAGCGAGACCGGCAGAGTGCAAGGGCTTTCCAACACTAAGAGAATAACGAGGAAAGACATGCCGATCCCAGTGCAATGTTATAATAACTTGGGGTGCAATGGCCATGCCCAGAAAATCACTGTTTAAGATGTGCAAGCCAGATTTGCGGAGACATGCCATTTTCTAAAGCTGCAAGAGCTTGGATGATCATAGCCTTATCGTGAGCATTGCTTTATCTATTTCTACAAGAAATGCCATTGGGATTTTGATTGGCATTGCATTAAACCTATAGAGAACTTTTGGAAGTATCGCCATTTTGATGATGTTAGTTCTGCCTATCCATGAACAGGGTATATTTTTCCATCTTCTAAGATCCTCTTCTATTTCTCTCTTTAGGGTTCTGTAGTTTTCTTTGTATAAATCTTTAACGTCTTTTGTTAGGTTGATTCCCAAGGTTTTTTTTTTTTGTTTTTTTTTTTTTGTTTTTGTTTTTTTTTTTTGAGGATATTGTGAATGGGGTGTTTTATTTAATTTCCATTTCAGAAGTTTTGTTGCTGATATACAGAAATGCCTTTGGTTTATGTGTGTTGATTTTATATCCTGCCACTTTGCTGAATTCATTTATTCTAGTAGTTTCTTTGTAGACCCTTTTGGGTCTTCTAGGTATAGAATCATGTCAATAGCAAATAGTGGTAATTTAAGTACTTCTTTTCCTATTTTTATGCCTTTAATTTCTTTCATCTGTCTAATTGCTCTGGCCAGTGTTTCGAGAATTATATTGAATAGAAGTTGTGATAGAAGGCATCCTTGTCTTGTTCCAGATTTTAGAGGGAATGCCTTCAATTTTTCTCCATTCAGAATGATGCTAGCCTGAGGCTTAGCATAGATAGCTTTTACAATGTTGAGGTAAGTTCCTGTTATCCCTAGTTTTTCCTAATGTTTTGACAATAAAAAGATGCTGTACTTTGTCAAATGCTTTTTCTGTATCTATCGAGATGATCATATGGTTCTTATCTTTGAGTCTATTGATGTGGTGAATAACATTTATTGATTTCCGTATATTGAACCATCCTTGCATCCCAGGGATGAATCCTAATTGATCATGGTGCACAATTTTTTTGATGTGTTTTTGTGTCCAATTCGCCAGAATTTTATTGAGGATTTTTGCATCTAGGTTCATTAGGGATATTAGTCTATAGTTTTCTTTCTTTGAGGTGTCTTTGTCTGGTTTTGGAATCAGGGTGATGTTGGCCTCATAGAATAAATTTGGAAGAGCTCCCTCTTTTTCTATTTCCTGAAATAACTTGAAAAGTATTGGTATTAATTCTTCTGTAAAGGTTTTGTAAAACTCCACTGTATACCCATCCGGTCCTGGGCTTTTCTTGGTTGGTAGTCTTTTGATTGCTTCTTCTATTTCATCCATTGATATTCGTCTGTTCAAATTGTGTGTATCCTCCTGACTCAGTCTGGGCAAATCATATGACTTAAGAAATTTATTGATGTCTTCACTATCTTCTATTTTATTGGAATATAGGTTTTCAAAGTAATTTCTAATTGTCTTCTGTATTTCTGTAGCATCTATTGTGATATTGCCTTTTTCATTCCGTATGTTAGTTATTTGAGTTCTCTCTCTTCTTGTCTTCGTTAGCATGGCTAAGGGTCTGTCAATCTTATTTATTTTTTTGAAAAACCAACTTTTAGTTTTGTCAATTTTTTTCAATAGTTTCTTTTGTTTCAATTTCATTGATTTCCATTCTGATTTTAATTATTTCTTGCCTTCTGCTACATTTTCTGTTGTTTTGCTCTTCCTTTACTAGGGCTTTGATATGAAGTATGAGTGCATTTATTTGTTGTTTTTTCCTTTTTTTGAGGAATGACCTGCAGGCAATGAATTTCCCTCTTAAAACTGCTTTCATTGTGTCCCATAGATTCATATTTGTTGTGTCTGTATTTTCATTTATCTCTAAGAATTTTTTGATTTCCTCCATTATGTCTTCTGTAACCCATTTATCATTCAGTAACATATTGTTCATTTTCCATGTGATGTAGAATTTTTCCTTCCTTCTTTTATCATTGATTTCCAGTTTCATTCAATTATGATCAGATAAAATGCATGGTATTATCTCCACCCCTTTATATTTACTGAGGGTTGACCTATGGGATAATATATGGTCCATTTTTGAGAAGAATGCATGTGCTACTGAGAAAAAAGCATATCCACTTGATGATGGTTGATGTATTCTATATATGTCAGTTAAGTCTAGGTTATTGATTGTGATATTGAGTTCTATAGTTTCTTTATTCAACTTTTGTTTGGAGGATCAGTCCAATAGTGAGAGAGGTCTGTTGAAGTCACTCATAATTATTGTGTTGTGGTCTATTTGATTTTTGAACTTGAGGAGAGTTTGTTTTATGAACATCGCAGCACCCTTATTTGGTGCATAAATATTGATAATTGTTATGTCTTTTTGGTGAATGGTTCCTGTTAACAGTATATAATGTCCTTCATTATCCCTTTTGATTAACTTAGTTGAAGTCGATTTTATTTTATATGAGGATGGCCACCCTTGCTTGCTTACGAGGACCGTGTGCGTGGTATATTTTTTCCCAACCTTTCACCTTCAGCCTGTGTATGTCTTTTCCAATCAGATGTGTCTCCTGGAGGCAGCATATTGTTGGATTTGTTTTTTTAATCCATGTTACCAGCCTATGTCGCTTTATTGGCGAGTTTAAGACATTAACATTTAGAGTTACTATTGATATATGGTTTTTACTTCCAGCCATGTTTGATTATTTATCTTTTTTTTTTTTAAATTTAGTTTGTTTCTCCATGATTAGCTTACCCCCCACCCTCTGTCTTTACTGAGGTACTTCCCACTGTTGGTTTTGGTTATTGTTTTTCATTTCTTCCTCGTGTAGTGTTTTGCTCAAGATGCTTTGCAGTGCTGGTTTTCTGGCTGCAAATTCTTTTAGCTTTTGTTTATCATGAAAGATTTTTATTTCATTGTCATACCTGAAGCTTAATTTGGCTGGATGCAAAATTCTTGGTTGGCATCCATTGTCTTTCAGTGTTTGAAATATGTTGTTTCAGGATCTTCTTGCTTTCACTGTCTGTGATGAAAAATCCATTGTTAACCTTATTGGTTTACCCCTGAATGTAATCTGCCTCCTTTCTTTTGTAGCTTTTAATATTTCTCTTTGTTCTGTATATTGGATATCTTCATAGCAATGTGTCTTGGCATTGGTCTACTGTGATTTTGTATGTTTGGTGTCCTGTGTGCAGTGACAATTTGTATATCCGTTTCCTTTTTTATTTCTGGAAAGTTTTCTATAATTATTTCATTCAGCAGGTTGCTCATTCCCTTGGTTTGAACCTCTATACCTTCCTCTATTCCAATGAGTCTTAAGTTTGTTTTTTTTATATTATCACATATCTCTTGGATGTTTTTCTCGTGATATTTTACCAGCCTTTCTGAGTTGGCTAGACTCTTTTAAAGATGATATATTTTGTATTCACTATCTAACGTTCTGACTTCTACTTGCTCCACACTGTTAGTGATACTCTCATTTGAGTTTTTAATTTGGTGTATAGTTTCCATCATTTCTAGAATTATTGTTTGATTTTTTAAATAATCTCTATCTTCTGATAAAGATGCTTATTTGCTTCTTTTATCTGTTTATGTAATTCATTTTCAATGTGTTCTTTCACTGTTTGAATATGGTGTCTCATATCCTCTTTAAGATTCCATTCCATCTGTCTAAGGTATTCCATGAGTTCTTTATTTGGCCATTTTTCTGGTGCCTCTAGGTCCTCCTGCATATTTAGGCTGTCCTGCATTGTTTGTACTTCTTTTCTTCCTTGCTTTTTCATGCTGCTCATGTTACTTCTTGTTCTGTTTAACTGCTGAGTTACTGTTTACTCCTATAAATTCATTTGATGCTTGGGAGGAAAGGTATTAGAAGGGAAGGGAAGAAGTCACTAAAGAGAATGAGAGTAAGCAGGTAGAATTCAGGGAAGAGGGAATAAGGAAATTGAAAAGAAATAAAAATAGAAAAGAAAAAATAGAAATTATAAAAGAAAAAAATTAAAAATAATCAAAAAATTAAAATTAAAATAAAAAATAAAAAAAAATTTAAAAAAAGAAAAAAAGAAAAAAAGAAAATAAAAAAAACACAAATAAAAAAATTAATAAATGCAGTCTTAGAGTTTGATTAATTTCTCTTCCAGTAGGTGGAGCTGTGCCCACCAGGCCAAGTTTCTCCTCTCAATACAAGGGAACCAATCACTGTGCAGCAGCTCCTCCTCCCAGACTGGGCGGGACTCCAATCCTGAGTGCCTAGGGCCTTCTCTTGTGTCTAGTCACTTCCCCACTTTTCCTCAAGCCAGGCGCCGTTCACTGGTGATGCTCACCACAATACTGGCTACACGCCAGGTCTGCTGCTCACAAGAACCCTATTTTCTTAGCTTTACTACATGCTGGGCAGTATTCTAAAATACCTTTATTAACTTTAGTCATCATACAAATTTTGTAATCATCTTTAATCCCCTCTAGTCTAATTCCCAAAGGAGGAGGGATCTAAAGGGATCCAATGTTGAGTATGATTACAAACTCAGAAGGAAAGGTGATCAATTCCATTTGGGATATATTAATTTGGAGATCTTACTGCTATTGCCATGTGATCTGTTTAACAAAGTCAAACAATGTTGAAAGAAATTCTGGGCAGATTGGGCCTACATTAGTCTGCTAAAACTAAAATCATTTGGAAATCAATTTTCATCACATCCCCAACTCTGTGAACTGAGGTATATGTTGCTCATTCTTTGGTCATCTTGAAGTCACTGTTGCTTCAGGTTCTCCCCAGATATGAGCATGATCAAATGCAAATAAACTTTTTTTGTTTGATGGATAACCATTGTCTTTCAGATATTGTTTTGTATAATTTCAACTATCCACTGGGAATCTCATAAAGGGCAGTTGCACCACAATGATAGCATAGAAACAGGATAGGATGAGAACTCACTAGGTGATAAAGTAAACTGTGATGAAAGTGTTTCTTTGGAAAATTTGAATGAGAAGAGGAGGCAGATAAGCACTAAAGACAAAAACTCAAAGGATGGTTTTGTTCTAGTAAATATTATTTGATAAAATAATTCCATAGTTTGTGTAGATATTAATATTTTATTACTGGATACTAGTTATTTGGTAATATACTTGGAAAAATTTGGTAGAATATTTATAAAGACACTTAATTTGGATTTAGCACAAATAGACTAGCAGATTTCTTCTTTGATGTTATAGACATCAGTAGACCCTTTATCTAAAAATGCCTTCCCAGTTACCTAAAATTCTTCCACTAACAATCCACTCACCTGACTATAAAAAGCTTTCCGATTCTAAGAATTTTCTCCTAAAATTCTTCTAGAAATCTCAAGTGTTATTAGCTGAGTACAAAGCCACAGAGTGATGGCAAACTATTATCTATAACCGTCCCTAGGAACAGAGACCAGAGACACTTAGAAACGAGATTTGGAGATAAAGACTCTGAAAATGAAGAAAGGGTATTGCATTTTCCCTGAGACTATTTTGATTTTTGAATTTTTACTATTGTAAAACTCTGACTACTTATCTCAATTACTTCTTAATAAATAATTACTACACTGGGAATGTTCTTCCTTGCAGAATCAGAATCATTTTTTTTTCCCAGAGTTTCTCTAATGATGTCCACTCCTGTGGTCATGGGTATATTTACCCTCAAATTTCTTCCATCATATGAAACTACTTAATCCCATCTCTCTCTCTCTCTCTCTCTCTCTCTCTCTCTCTCTCTCTCTCTGTGTGTGTGTGTGTGTGTGTGTGTGTTTGTTTCACTGATTGAAGCTACAAGAGGTATTGATTTTGTTGACTGAAAAGGTACTATGCCCTCAACAGTAATAATAACTTGCCATTTTTATGAAATTTGACCTCTGTGGTACAAAAAAAAAAAAAACAACACTTTTTTAAAAAAGATCAATGTCCTATCTTGAAAGAAATAACCACCATTTAAAACCAAAGTTGATGAAGGTCATTCTGTCTTACAATACTCTCTTATACCATTTTCAATCATCAGTGGAAATGTTAGAAAAGAAAGACAGTGACCTTGGAGAAGACCTCTTCATTTAGCAGAACACAACAGTGAGTTTTGGTCTATACACTGCAGATGAAGAACAAGAGTGCTTTGCATAATTAAAATGGGGTAGATCCCAGAAAAGAGGCTTGAGGGATTTAACCATGAAGCCAAGTACTTGGGCAGAAATCAAAGCAAAGCTAATTTATCACCTCTGCATTCATGCAGAGCAAAAATGTAAGAACATCTGGAAGGTATGGTCAAAATCAGGGCAGTATCCTGAAAGTTAAAACCTGGAGTCAGAGGGAGCCCTCTAACTCTTAAACCTCTAAAAATTAGGCATAGTTTTGGAAGGCCTTTCTCAGAATTAGGGTAATGGTTTTAGCCCAATTTTTTTTCAATGGATGGCTACTTTATCACACTGCTAACTTACACAAATGATTCTAAAATGCTTAACAATGTGAATATCACCACCTCACTTTTATTGTATTGTACACATTTGATGCTAGCTTTTTGGTTTAAAGGTGCCATTTTATTTTTTCAGTCACTAGACTACATAAGAAAAATTCAAGTAATCTTTATGGACTTCATCTCCACTTAATAATATTATATATTATGTTAATATATAATATATTAATATATATATAAATATATTATCATATAGCTATATTGTAATCAATATTTTGTTACTATAGTGGAATATCTGAGGCAAGGTGTTTATAAACAAAAGAGATTTATTTAGGTCATGGTTCTGGTGGCTCAAGATATGACATTGGCATCATCTCAGCTCTGGCAAGGGCCCTTTTGACTGTGGCACATTACAGTGGACCAGACCATGACAGAGCATGTGTATGGACAAGAGGCCACATCATCAGATAGGAAGGTAAAGAAAGGAAGAGGAGTGATTTAGTCTACTTTTTTTTTTCACCATTGTCATCAAAAGACATGACAAGAATAATTTTAGAGAAGGAAAAGTTTATCTAGCACTCACAGTTTTAGGGGTCGCAGTCCATAGACAGCTGACTCAGTAGCTCTGGGCCCAAGGGGAGAGAGCACATCACGGTGGAAATTATGCAGAAGAGGAAAGCAGCTCAAGACATAGTTATTAGGAAGTAGAGACAGAGAGCTCCACTCACTAAGAACAAAAGATACACTCCCAAAGGCACATCTCCACTAACTTACCTCCTCCAGTCACACCCTAGCTGCCTATAGTCACCACTGAATTAATCCTTATCAGTGGATTGGTGCACTGATTAGGTTAAGGCTCTCATAACCCAATCATTTCACCTTTAAACTTTCTTGTGTTGTCTCACACTGAGCTTTTGGTGAACACCTCAAATCTAAACCATAATAAGGGGCCAGACTTTTTCTTTAATAACAACTCCCTCCTGAGAACTAACTCAGGGGTTCTATGAGAAATACCTTAATCCTATCCTGAGGAATGGTCTCAGCCACTTAAGGGCCTCCCATGAGACTCCACTCCAAAGGTTCACCACAACCTACATTTTCACACCAAGGACCAAGCTCCCAGCAAACAAATGACACATCTTCCAGTGACACACTGCATCTAAGTCATAGCAGCCTTCAGTTCAGGTTTAATTCACATGTTCTCTTTCTTGAGTCCACTGCAATGTCTGTTGGGAAAAAAAATGTATTTTTTTTTCACGGAATGTAAGTAATATAGATATGAATGTGTAAATATTATTCCATTTACAGATTATTTGTTTAAAGTTACTCATGAACATAGATAACTTCTTAGAAATACATGAAATAAAAAAATTCAAAACTATTTCATAGAATCACATATTATTTTAATGTTTATTACATTGTTTAGCAAATATTTTAAAAGTGAATATTGAATGTATATTTCAACATATTTGGTGTTGATATTCGTAATTCCTAGAGAAAAATATAGGAATAAAATTTTTAGATAACTTGAACAAAATGTACATCATAAATTAATAAATTTACTTAAAAAACAATGATCAAAATAAAAAGGTCTTTAAACTAGCTTGTTACATTATGAAGAGCAAAACTGTAACAGAGGCATTGTCTTGTTATTTTCCTTCATAATTTTTATTATATACTCAAAACTTCATCGTTGTGATTCTTTAAACTGATAAGATGCACATGTGTTTATCTTTAGTGTCAAATTTAAGAATCTTAATGAAATCCAGAAACACAAACTTGGTGGTAGTGGAGGTTAAAAAAAGAAAAAGAGCAAGAAGGGAGAAAAGCAAAGAAAATTTTTTTCAAAACAAAATAATAGTTTGCTGTGTTTCCTTCACCTAATTTCTCTAAGGGTTGACATCTAACTTTATCTTGCATTTGAATTAGGTAATAGTTGAAGTCTTCTATTCTTCAAAGCTGTTAAGTTTAATATAAAATCTCTGTTCAGGATCTCCCATGTAAAGCTCTAATCCTCATGACTAAATTAAGTATTTGAGATAACATACCAACCTTTAAAGATCATAGCTCTGATTAAGGTTCATAAAGATTGCAGCAAGTGGTGTCCTGGAGTTTCCCAATTTTTCTGACACACATGCATTAATATCAAAGTATGCACAAAGGGGGAAAATGAAACCATCACTAAACTATTTCTTTAAGAGAAGTTAATTCATTTTTCGAAGTGAAAATGTAGTCTTGTGCTGATAAAGGAGGACAAAAGTATTAAGTCAATATTTGAAGAGGGAGGATGAATACCAACTGCCAATTTGCTAATCAGCTCCCATCAATGTCCAAGATGACGGTCTTTTATTGAGAATGCATTTCAGTGTGTTTATTAAATTTCAGATGGTTTACTAAAACTGCCAACAAGAGGACTAATTGATGCCAATTATAGGGTCTTTCTCAGAGGAATTGGAATGAGTCCACATGTTCATTTCACACACATGACTCGTCTTCCCTCAATTTAATAATGATGATTAGTCTCCTTGATATCATTACAGATAAAAATACAATCCCTTATTTGTCTTATATGATATTTAATCTGAAGTCAGATCCAGATACTTTATTGCTGGCACTGATACAGCAGGTTTCCCAGAATATGAATTTAATTTTCAGTTTTCTCAATATTGCCACATCTGTGGGTTAGAATATACAATAATAATACAACCTGTGCTACTACAGCACACATCTGAATTGACAATGCAAAACAGCATAATTTTATTCTAATTTTGAATGACAGTTACTTTTTTATGGTGTTGCTCTTTAATTGAAATAGCTGATAATATCCCCAGAAATTAATATCTTTCCATCCCAAACCCCATTGAAATAATCTTTCCTACATAAAAGCTACAAATCAACTCCACAGTATCCTAATATTTTTATTTTGATATATTTGAATTCTTAGATTTCAAAAAGAAAAATTTTCCTTTATTTGTTCTTAATTTAAAAAATGGCTGGGACTGGGGATGTGGCTCAAGAGGTAGCGTGCTCGCCTGGCATGCGTGTGGCCAGGATTCGATCCTCAGCACCACATACAAACAGAGATGTTGTGTCCACTGAAAACTAAAAAATAAATATTAAAAAAATTCTCTCTCTCTCTCTCTCTCTTTCTCTCTTAAAAAATGGCTTGAATATGCACTACAATAAAATAGAAAAGCAAGGGATGAAATCTATCATTATTGTGTTTTAGGATATGCTAATATACTATTATAAATACATATATTGTATTGTATTGTATTATATAGTACTATATGTACTATTTTATATGCATTATCTAATTTAATCCTCAAAGCCACTATATATTATAGATATGGTGACATCTCCTCAAAGATGAGAAAAGAAAACTAATTGTTTGATAGGGTGGAATTGGAAGGAGACCTGGAAAGTGTTACTAGCATCTGTAGAGTTTAAATGTGGATGACTTAGCTCTGAGGATAAATGTTTTTTATATGACTTAAAAATGATTATATGTATGCTTAAGTAAATATTGGTGAATTGGGTTTTCTCTTTTTTTCATGAATGTATGTGGAGAAACTTAACCTACTTATTATGCTTCTACATGCAAGTGTGTGATTTTTGTTCAAAGGATGTTGGAATTTTTCAGCTAAGCAAAATTATTTTTCTTAAATTTGTCATTTCTCATTTATCCACATGTCCCCTTGAAAGCACAATATACATGATTGAAGTCTGCAAAAACAAAGCAAAGTAGGAACTGAAATGTAAATTTCCAAACATTTAGATGGGGTGATAATCCTGGGGATCCAAGTTGATTGGTATTACCTGAATAGCAAGAAGATTATTTTTTAAAAATCACTGTCAAAATTGGCCTATAGATTATAAGCATCACTTTTCCTATATGAGGCTCTTTCCTTTTCTGAATTTGGAATAATTTTTGAACATCTAAATTTCTGTGACTCTCCAGGGTAATATTTATACTTCCTTCTACAGAATAAACACCTCCTAATAATAGCGTTTTATAAATTCTCTTCCTATACTCAGCGTCACAGAATCTAAACCTTCTATAATAGTGGACTCCAATCCACTATTTTAAAAAAGCTCATTAAAGGAGTAATCACTAGCATTTAAAAAATAACTGACTTCAAATGTTCATTGCATATTAATAAACTTGACAGATATTACTATTTTCCATGTCCCTAAAATAGGTTTTTATTTTATTTTAGTTTTTTAATCAAGAGTGTTGAAATATCTTTTAAAGATCCCATTGGTTTGTTAGGAAATCAGACAAGTTTCAGGTTATACATGCTTGCAAGCTTCATGTGTTTTAAAGTGGTTGTCAAAACCTTACAATGAAACAAATATGTCCATAGCATCCATTATCAAAAGCACAAGTAGTGCATAAGCAAAATGAGCAAAAATACTGAAGAGAAGAATTGACCACCTTACCTAGCCCCAAGATATTGTAAAACCAAATCAAGTGAGAAAAGATCAACTAGACTTTTGAAAATTTAGGCCAGTAATTTCTTATTTGAGAATCCACTGGCTACATCAGTTTCACAATTCATATTTGTCACAATGTCAGCATCAGAATCAGGTCAAAATATAAGTACATGTCTTTCTCATTAATTGAAATTTCACTAACTTCTTTCAGAGAAACATTTTCACTTTTTTTGCTTCTTGTAACTGGCAGATTTGTCTTTCCCTTTTGTGCCTATCTTTCCATAAGTTCCATCTTAAAAGCAAGACCATTTCTCTGGCATGAGAGCATAAAGTGGGCTGAATGAAAAGGGTACAGGAATACAAGCCATTGATTTAATAGTTATCTAAGAGAATCTGATAAAGCTTTCTAGAAATTTCAGGATATCTTTCTCATTAATTAAGATAAAATATGGAACAGGTGCCAATGGATTTGAAGAGCTATGTTAATGAAGCCATAGAAATTTCTCATCTTTATAGACAGGGAAACAGAGTTACAGTGTAGAGGAGGGATTTTTTTTAATGCTGTTACAGAACATTGGGCAAATGAATCAACTACAGTGGCATGTGCCTGTAATCCCAGTGGCTTGAGAGGCTGAGGGAGGAGTATCATGAATTCAAAGCCAGCCTCAGCAATAAAATACAAAATAAGGCTGGGGATGTGGTTCAGCAGTTGAGTGTTCCTGAGGGCAATCCCATGTACTAAAAAAAAAAATGGTATGAATGAGCTAGGTGCAGTTGCACACGTTTGTAATCCCAGGAATTCAAGAAGCTGAGGCAAGAGGATCTCAGTTTGGAGGCCAGCCTGGGCAACTGAACCCTGTCTGAAAATAAAAAATAAAAAGAACTGGGATGGAGGTTAGTGAGAAAGCATCTCTGGGTTCAAAGAAGTAAATAAATGTTTTAAGAAATAAAAAGCAGAGCAAAGTTTAGACTTATCATGGCCTAAGAGTTTAATTATAGAAAAGGCTTTTAAAAATATAAAATATTGTTAAAAGACCTGAATAAAATGTTATCCTAAGTTTATTTTCTAAAGGACAGTATATATTAGGCACTGTGCACAAAAGCTTTTCTGAAAATGTTTTAAAAAAAATGTCAGTAGAGAATGGAGTCCTAACACATTGGAGATTTCATTTTTAACTGTAATTTATACACTGAGAATTTGACATAAAGAAAAAGATTTCAGTGTTGTAGTAGAACATCATTTTGAATGTCAAAAAATCCTCAGAGGATTAGGTAACAAGAGCCATTCATTACAAAATATTCCATGTACTGTGAAATACTGAGCACTCTTCACTAATGAGAAGCAGAAAACAGTAAGAAATGAATGTAGGTGGTTAAAACATTTGCAGGTATTGTCAGAGGGATAAAAGGTAACTTTGACCCATATGTTATGGGAATGAATAAGAAAATACTTATCTAAGAGAGTTTTCTATCAGAATTAACTGAAAATATTCACTGACTCTTGTATTGCTACCTTGCATCTAGATGTTTCAACAGAATACATTAAACTACCTCAACCAGAAATGAATCGGTATGCCAATAAATATCCAGGGCCATAAAAAAATCCCTGTTAACATATTAAATCAATAAAAAGAATTATTAGTTTAAATGAGAAAGGGAAATACCATGATTGTATGGTATACTCCAAAAACTTACAAGCTATTAGTAATTTAAATAGCATGCAAAAGGATGAACCAAGTGATTATTGAGCACATGCAGTATAAAATGTGCACATTCATTCCAAGAAATACTTTCATCATCAATAATTACACTATGCAAAGCCTACTTTTAATTTATAAACATATACATTATATATATATAATTTATAAATATATAAATATATATATATATATATATATATATATATATATATATATATATAATCCCCAAATATTTTTTTATGAAATTTTACATCTTCTTTCTACAAAAATCCATTAAAAGACAGAGGTGCATAGCAAAAGGGTAAGGCAGGACTTAGCATGCAAAATCTAGAATTTGATCCCTAGTGCTCTACAAAAGAAAGTATTCTGGGGGTGGAGGTGGAACTCGGTGGTAAAGCTTGGCCTCTTAGCCTAGTGCACAAGACCTGGGGTTTGATCCTCAGCACTCCAGACAAAAACAACAGCAACAAAATCCATTAAAAAGCATTTTATGTGCTTGATATATTGATAATACTTTGTGTAGAAGTAGCTGTGACATAGCCTCTTTTTATATAATTTAGAGAAGAAAATTCAGAATAAATAGAGACTATTTTTTATTGAAATATAAGAGTGTAAAAGTATGGGATAATGATTCTTGAAAACACGAATTGTCTATAATATACAATAAAAGATATACAAAGGAAAGTCCTTATTTACAATAGGAAGTAGAATATCAAATATTTTGTGAGATACAGTGATACAAAAGATAAACAAGAGGACGTTCTTACTGAAAATAGAAAGCTTAAATGATATATAATGGGAAGATCATATAAACAATAAGATCATGTTTTTACCCTCATCTTTGCAACATTATGATATAGAATATATTTTATGCATTTGACATTACTACTGTAGGAGAGGAAATAAATATTTTCCTATTAGCCTCTTAAATTCATAGCCAATGTGCCTCTCACAGTAAGGGAATTAACAAGATAAAAACATACAAATTCGTTCAAGGTAAGTTTTACTAAAACAGGAGCCACCATGAAGACCCAAAGAAATGGCCAAACTAGTTAGTTGTTTGATGTGGTTTGGATTAAGATTTGACAGTCATAGAAATAAGAGATAATAAGGCAAAGGGACCTGAGCTATGTGTACTAGGCCACGAGAAACTGAGCAACTCCTTTTTCTTCTGATTCTTCTTTATGTTCCTGTGTCTTGGAGATAAAAAAAAAATGTTTCTTTTTCTTGAGCAGAGGAGAACACCTCTCATGTGAGAGTCTCATGACCACTTTCAGGGAAGGTCAGAAACTTCTGCCTAGGTTTTAGCATTTGTTTCCAGGAGAGGAGCAGGGAAAGTTCAGGCAGACTTTCTGGAATATGCTGTTTCCAAAATCCCTTGAGTTTAAAATAGACAATATGCCAAGATGCCATTTTGGAGGCAGCATGTCCTGAACCCCATCAATGCCTAATAAACCTAACGGTAACTAGTACTGAGTATCTTCTATAGAAGATAGAGGCATTGGCTAAGCACTTTAAATGCATTTTAATCCTCACAACATAACCCATTCAGTATTAAACTCATTTTAAGAAGGTGGAAATTAAGCTGCAGAGATGATAAAACAAGACTTATTGGCAGTTAAATGGAAAATATTGAGGCAAGGAATTATTTTAACTAATGCTCTCTAACTAAAGATTCTCTGAGCTTTTCACTTCAACTGCTTCCCATGATTACTTTTCCGCAAACATTTATGGTCTGTCTTGTGTGACTCAGACATTGTGCTAAGTGCTAGGTACAAATTTGAATTTAAATCCACATTCTGCTGCTTGCCTAGCTACTAAATGACCATGAACTGAGAATATACTGTGGGAGGCCATCCTCACATGTGATTTCAGTTACCTCCCTGGCTGGGTGAGAGGCGCTTAGACACAGGGGTGTCAGAGCCTTCCCCACCCTTTCCCAGGTATGAGGGCTTGTCCGTGCAGAGGCTTGTCTGGCAACTGACCTGAAGACCCAATCGCTGGCCCTGACCTTGGGATGCTGCCCCCCTTAACCTTCATTGGATGGGATTTTCCCTTGAATTTTTGTTCCCCAATAAAAGCTCACTCCCTGGCATGCGCTCTCTCTCTCTCGCTAGTCTCTTCTGTAAACCTCACCACCACATTTAGGTGGCTGGAGGTGAGAACTAGGAGAAGCCATCTCTTGGAGCTGGGAATAAGATAATGAGAGTATGTCTCTTTAATTAAAACTCACTAGGAATTTCTTATGCATCGAACCTTCTATTATGAAGCTCGTGCTGGTCATGTGGCAGAATATACTTCTTGGAGTCTTGTTTTCTCCTCTACAAAATGCAAATGACAGTGGAATATACTTCATGGTACCCTTATGAGGATTATTACAAGCATTAAATACAGTACCAGCCACACAGTACATGCACAAAAACAGTACCTATAAATATTGATATCTATAGTTTTTCTCAAGACTAAATGAGATATCAGATTCTTGACATATAAAAGTATTGGTTTTAATCTTTCCCATTCTACTAGAGAGAAGAATAGTGCATACTTATTGGATCAAATAATTCTGGTTTCCCATGAAATTAACACCCACAGATAATTAACAGGAAATTATGGACTTAGTTTATTGAATTCATATTGACTAAACTGCTTATGAATCCAGTCTGAGTTTTGTAAACTGTGTGAACAAATATAACTAGGAAATCATGTTCCAGAAGAGGCCATTATATTCATGAAAGAAAAAAAACTGCCTTTTTACCTCATATGTCAATACCAGATAGACTGACTTCGCCTTAAGTGGATTCAATAGATGGAAAATATTAGTTAAATGAATGCACTACTCTCCCAGAGAGAGAGAGAGAGAGAGAGAGAGAGAGAGAGAGAGAGATCCATCAACTTAGGCTAATTTGGGAGGATACATGTATAAGAGGAAAAGTAGAGAAGGAAGAGAGGATAGTGAAGGGTACTAGGATCTGGTCTGTGAAAAGGATCATTAAAGTCTTTCCCCTTTAGGATAACTTGGGTTCCTATTAACATTATTTTGGGCCTACATTTCTCCTGCAGGTAGTTTGCTGAGGAATGTGACATATCCTGTCCACTAAAACCAGGCAGGGCTGCAGGCAAATTGCTTCCCGGAAAAGGTAGTATGTGGGGGTCACCATAGAGGACCCATTGTATAGAATTATTCTTTTATCCTTGTGTTCTGTTCCCACCACTTAAATCATCTGGCCCCATCACAAGTACAGTACAGCTATTAACATTTCTGTTGACACCTAATTGGTTTCAATTTGCATACAAATTCCAATTTCAATTTTTTTTAAGTATAAAAAGTGGGAATAGAATTTTTAATTATTAAGAACTTTTTTCTTTTCCTGTTCTGAAGAATGAACCCAGAGTTACTTGCTTGTCAGAAGACAACCTCTCTATCAGTGAGCAACAACACCCCAAGCTCCAAGAACATTTTTCATAGGGTTTGTTATTTGTTTTTATTTTACTTTCATAAAACAGTTCTCAGGCTGTCCTCTTAAGAGACACTTTTTACTCATTTAATAAAATTTCATCCAGAAATAGTTTCTCTTCCTGTACAGCTTATTTTTCTTAATGTCAATAAGCTATTTTGTTATAGATTTAAAACATTGATGGGATTTTTGACAACTCCATTGCTTGTTAGGCCCTGGAAAAATTTATAAGATTTAGAGAAAAATACAGTTCCCAATAATATGGCCTATCCTCTGAAAGGCAACATTAACATGGACATATCAAATACATGGGCAGGGGTGCACATGTACACACGCACACACACACACACACACACACACACACACACACACACACACTACATAAAGGAATTAATCCAGAGTTTCAGATGCCAAAGACCAATAACCATTGTTGACAGTTTCAGCAGCATTCCTGAGTGGGGGTGGTTGGACTGTCACTCTAACATTCATTCATTTTCATTTTTATACTGTTAATCCACAATGTGATTGAAACCTGTATTTTTTAAAAGAAAATGAAAAGCGTAGCCTATTCACTCTCTCTAGGTGTATGCAAACCACTTGAAACCAATTAGATGTCAACAGAAATGTTAATTATCCTGGGGTCACCACCTTTTGTGAAGCCTTTCATCGTAAAAGGGAGGCGTGGCTTAGCTCACAGTGTGTTCCAACAGCCCTTTAATTGATGGATTTTACACTCAGCAGTTGGGTTGGCTGGAGAGGTTAGATCACACTTACTCTCCTTCCTAGAAGAAATTGGATGGACCCTACCATTCCTTCTTTTATGAGGCAAATATCCATTGATTCTTTGCTTTGAGCTCCAAAGAAGCTCAAAGAACCAATGGGTAAATTAGAGAAGCAGTTGCTGAATCATGGAGATTACATTAGTCCTCTTTTTTTATGAGAGCCCTCTGACTTCCCAGTTTACAAATGATGGAGAGGAACTGATTGCAGTGTATGTCCGAAGTCTAGAAACTTCAGAAGCCTAGGCTTTTTTGTCAGGTACTTCCGAATACCTGACAAGTCAAGGTGACATACCCTCACTTAGATTAAAACATTAACAGATTCCTGTTTTAGTCAGCTTTTGTGTCACTGTGACCAAAATACCCAACGAAAACAACATAGAGTAAGAAAGTTTATTTGGGACTCACAATTTCAGAGGTCTCAGTCCAGGAACTCTGTCACTCTGGGTCCAACCTCTGGGTACAGTGAGGAAAGCTGCTCAACTCATGGCAGAGTCAGAAAGCAGAAAGAGAGGAAGGGGAAGGGTCCACAGGGAAGAAAAAACCCTTGAGGACATGTCCCCAGTCCCCCGTACCTCCTCCAACCATGCCTTATCTGCCTACAATTACCATCTAGTCCATCCCTTCATAATAGGCTTGACTAGGTTCTAACCTCTCATCTTCTAATCATTTTGACCTCCTGAATATTCCTGCAGAAACTCAGGAGCTTTTGGAGGACATCTCATATCCAAACCATAATGGTCCTCAGTCCACATAAGTACAGCTCATACCAAGATACCTGAATTCCAAAGTTTTCTCTTAGTTGTGGGAAATAGACAATGAACAATTGATGCACAGTGAGATAGTGAGAGATTCAAAAGCTGAAAAAAGCCAAAGGAGCTCATAAATACTAAGCAATGGCAGATACTCCTTCCTGGAGGATTTGATGAGGCATATAGTGGCAAAGCACAAAGGACTTTTGTTCTCCACACAAAATAATTTTGTGCTGCTCACAAGGAACAATTGAGTATGAACTATTATTTTTTTAAAAGTACCCATTTTGGTGAGAATTTAGGTTAATATAAATGCATACACTCTACTATTTATTCTGTTGTTTTGATCCTATTAACTGAAAAAAATTAATTCAAATGCAGCATAACTTGAAAAACTCAAGCATTTACAATATTTTTAGAACAAATTGGTGTCTATTCAGCTAGAAAATAAAAAAAAACTGTTTTTCCCTAGAAAAGTCTCCCACAGTTGCCTAGTGAAGTGGACACTAGTCACCCTTCTTCCTTGCTTTCTTCTTTCTTCCTTGCTTTCTCTTTCCTTCCTCCTTTCCTCTTTTATTTCTCCTTTTTAATGTCATTTTAGTACCATATTATAAAGCAAAAAGCTAATTGCAACTTCAAGTTAGAATGGAAAAAGCATTGCAAGAGATTGATTTTTTTAAGAAATTAAGTAGAGATTATATCAACAGCTACTTTTAACTATAATTTGTCCCCTGTTGTGCAACATGTGTGTGTGTGTGTGTGTGTATTGCTTCTCTTGTAAATGCCAAAACACAACTTCAGTATTTTGCATAAATTGCATGCACCTGTTAATACAAGGAACACATTACCATCTTTATGGAAGACAGCCTTGCTGGGAGCTGAGGATATAGCTCAGTGGTAGAGCACTTGCCACCTCCATCAAACAGTACCAAAACCACTACCACCACCCAGTATCACCACCTCCCAAAAAAAGATAGTATTGCTTTTTAACTATTAACAACCAAAGAATAATTCCTAAGCACTAATCACATAGAGAATTATATTTATATTTTTCTATGAAATTTTATAATAGACAAAATTTTATGCTCTTAAATATATCCCTTTCATGAAGGGTAGAAAGAACAGTTTCATGTGATATAGCCACACACATACGTTGGGCTCTCATAAATTTCTGGGAAATAAAATGAAAGTAATGGATACATTCACCCAGAAAAATGCACGTGCACATAGAATATGGAAATTACAGTGAAAGATTCACAAAGGTTTTAATATCTGTTCCAGATAAGAAGTCTCATATATGGAAGGAACATAGACTTTAGATACTTCTACCTGGGAAAGGATTCCAGAACATTCTATCTGCCTGACCTCAGACAAGTTACTCATTCCCTCTGGGTTTCAGTTCTTATCTGTTAAACTGAAATGGCAATTGTATCAACCTGATTAGGTTGGTCTGGGGAGTGAGTAAGAGGATATCTGTAGAGTGCTTTGAGAAGTGGTAAACCTTGAGTAAGATCTCAGCATGCTAGCTGCTATGGACATCATCACAGTGGTAATTCTTATCTATAAAATGGAACTGACATTAGCACTATCACACAGGCTTGGGAAAGAAAAATAAGACAAAGGATGTAAAATATTTTTAAAAGCAAAGGCTCAGTAGACATCAATTATTGTCATCATTATGCTTATAATTTATTTCCTATTATAATTCAGAAAAATATATGCAGTGGTCCCCTATGTATAAGACAGAAATAGCCCTTACTTGTGGTTATGAATCAACAAATATGGCTTTCTAAACCAACCTGGCTTTTGACACAAAAAATAAATTTTCAAACTGAATATACTTAAGACTATTTGTCAGACAGTTATAAATGTAACTCTCATGCAATATGAAATGAACAGATGTCAAAAGTCTTATTTAACTCAATGAGGAAACCAGTAAGATGTTAAGATCATTTCAAAAGAGAGTTTGAAGAACAAAGATATATAGCCGGAGGTGTTAAAATGAAGCTTCTAAGACATGCAAAACTGACTGATATCCTGTAGAACAATGTAACATAATAATTGGTGTTATCTTTTCTACAGAGCAAAAAGTAATTATATATTCCACACTAAATTCACTTGCATCGGTTCATAGAAGAATCACTTTCACTACAGTTAGTTTTCAACAACTTCTAGCCCTACAAGATCTAGGACACAGAAAGTCAATTAAATGTATATGACCCTATAAAAATAGATCATTTCTGAGAAGTTTTCAGAATAAGACGCAGCACTTCCTTTTTTAATGAACACCAAATAATCATTTTTGTCTATTCTCAATCTTGAACATTTCAAACACACATTGCTTCTAAATACAGCCCCTTCTAAGAAGTTGTTGATTCTGTGACAATTTTACAAAATATATTAAATATCCCATCTTACTATGCCATATCATTGTATTTTTATACATTTTTTAAATCAATTTTTTAAAAATATTTTTTTAGTTGTAGTTGTACACAATATTTTTATTTATTTTTATGTGATGCTGAGGATGGAACCCAGTGCCTCACACCTGTGAGGTAGACACTCTACCACTGAGCTACAGCCCCAGCCCTATTTATACATTTTAAAAATACTTTGTCAATCTCTTTTTCAGCTTTTCTGAAGTATAATTGGTATACCCCAAATGCACATAATTAGTGCATTAATGTTGGTGAATTCGGACATAATTAATTCATATAAAAAGGTGCATACAACTAATGGGTACAATTTGGTGAATTTGGACAACACACTTGTTTTCCTATCACCACAACCCAGGTAATAATTAAATAAACCTATCATTTTAAAAAATGGACATTTTTAGAGCAGTTCTACATTCCCAGCAAAATTGAGCAGAAGGTACAGAGACCCTGCTCCACATAGAAACAGCAGCATCAGTAAAGTATTGTCCCTCTATCAAAATCCTGCACCTGGAGCATTTGTTACAATCAATGAACCATCTTGATACATCTTTATCACCCTAAGTCCACTGCCTATTTACCTCTCACTCTTGGTGTTGCACTTTGTATGAATTTTCACATATATAAAATGACACATTTCCACCACTGTAGTATCTGCATCTCCACAGATTTGCCTCCAGAATTTATGTAACTGGAATCATATAGGGCTGGGAGTTATCTCAGTAATAGAGAACAGGTTTAGTATGCACAGGCTGTGAGTTCAACCTCGGGCACTAAAAACCATGATAGCATACAGGCCCATGATAATGGCTTCTTTTATTTAATATGCATTAATATTCATGCTTTTTCATGGCTTCACAAATCCTCCTTTTAGCACTGAATAAATAATATTCCCCTGCCTGGATGTACCACAGTTTGTTTATCTACTCATCTACTGGAGGACTTCCAAGCAATAATCTCAGTTGCTTCCAAGTTTTAGCAATTAAGAACAAAACTTCTATAAACATTCACATGTCGGGTTTTGTTGGTGTTGTTATTGTTTGTTTGGTTGGTTGGTTGGTTTTGTGGACATAAGTTATCAACTCCTTTGTGTAAATACCAAGGAACATGATTGCTGGGTAACAGTAAAAAGTATGTCTAGTTTCATGAGAATATGCAAAACTGTCTCCCCAGGTAACTGTCCATTTGCATCATCACAAGTAATTAATGAATTCTTGCTGCTTCACCTCCTCTCCCACATTTGGAGGTCCCAGTGTTACAGACATTGGTATGATGCTATTGACTTTGTAATTTCCTAATGGCATATAAGTGGAACAGCCTTTTACATATTTTTCAGCTAAATTGAGGTCTGTGTGTAGATTTTTATTGTTTAGGCCTTGGGTACCTTCACATATTCCAGCACAATATGTTGAAAAGATTATTTTTGCGCTATTGTGTTGCCTTTGTTCTTTTTTCAAACATCAGTTGACCAAATTTTTGTGGGTCTGTTTCTAGGCTCTCTTCTTTTTCCCATTTATCCTTGGTGTTCCTTGAGCTTCCTGGTTTGGGATCTGAAATTAATTTGGAGTAAATTTTCAGTGTTCTTGTCTCAAATATTCTTTCTGTTCCATTCTCTTTTCTCTTTCTTTTGGCATTTCTGTGACATATAAGTTAGGTGTTTCATAGTTTCCCTGCAGATCTTGGATAACCTATTCTATTTTTTTTTTCAATTTGTTTTTCTCTTTGCATCTTTGCTTTTCTATTTTGAAAGCTCCTATTGACGTGTTCTCAAGTTTAGAGATTCTTTCCTCGGTCTTGTCCAGTCTACTACTAAGTCTACCAAAGGTCTTCTTCACTTTTATTACAGTGTGGGTTTTGTTTGCTTTTTTGTTTGTTCGCAGCACTGAGTTTCATACCCAGGGCCTAAAACATGCTAGGCAAGTGCTCTGCCACTTGCTACATCCCCAGCCCCTTTTATGTACTGTTTTTGAGCTCTAGCATTTCTTTGTTTTTCTTTAGAATTCCCATCCCTCTCACTACATTCTCCATCTGTTTGTTCATGTTGATAATCCCAACATCCTTGACACATCTAAGTCTGGTTCTTGCCCTGTCTCTTTAAATTTTTTGAACTTTTTGGGGGGTGGGTTGGAGAGGGTTCTTTGTTAGTTTTTGTCTTCTATGTGTTTTGTAACTTTTTTGGGGGGCCAGGAATTGAATTGAACCCAGGGGCACTTACCCACTGAGCCACATCCCCAGCCCTTCTTTATATTTTATTTAGAGAAAGGGTCTCTCTGAGTTGCTTAGGACCTCACTAAGTTGATGAGGCTGGCATTGAACTTGAGTTCTACCTGCCTTACTCTCCAGAGCCACTGGGACTACAGGCATGTACCACCTCACAGGGCTGTAGCTTTTTCTTAATAGCCAAAAATCATGTATTAGATAAAGGCACTGCTATAAATAGGCCTTTAGTACTATGATGATAATGTGTGGGGACTGGGGAAATGTTCTTCAGTCTTATGGTTAAATCTCATGTTTTAGAAAGCAGGTGCTTCTGACCTATGACCTTCACAAGTGCTTCTCCTCCTTTTGAAGGGACAGATGGTGTTATGGTTTGGCTGTCTCTCCCAAAAGCTCACATGTGAGACAATGCAAGAGGGTTCAGAAGGGAAATTATTGGGTTGTGAGATCCTTAACCCAACCAGTGAATAAATCACCTTATGGGATTAAGTGAATGGTAATTGAAGGCAGGTGGGGCATTGGGGGTGTGGATTTGGGGTATATATTTGTATCCGGCAAATGCAGTCTCTTTCTCTCTCTTTCTCTGCTTCCTGATCATCACATGAACTCCTTCCCTCTGCTACATTCTTTCACCAAGATGTTCTGTCTCACCCAAAGCCCTGAGAAATAGAACCTTCTGCTATTTATTAAGACCTCTGAATCCATTAGTCATCAAATAAACTTTTCTTCCCTAAAATTGTTCTGGTCAGATCTGTTAGTCACAGCAGCAAAACAGCTGACTAAAACAGATGGCTAACAAGGATTTTGCGTAGATATATTTCTTCCTATAGAACAGGACTTACCCAGTGGGTAAGTCTCTTATAAAATACTTTCTTCTGAGGGCAGGCCTTGTTAAGAAGAACAGAATGTTCTGGAATGTGTCCAGATGTTTATTTCCCACATCCCTCATGAGAAACCCAAAGAAATTGTATTCTAGTATTCACTCAAAGAAACTTTGAACTCCTAAAGGTAAACATACAAATTTGTTCTCCTTATTCTAGGACTGGGTCTCCTGGGGTTTTTAACTCTCAAATGCACCCAGGATGAGCCTCCAGCAATTCAGATATTATAGTTCAAGTCTCTCTATGGGGCCATGGTCCTCATGGATATTTTTGATCATGATTTCTGATTGTCTGTTTTTTGAATTTTGGAGGCAATCGTTTGCCCTATGACCTCATTCTCTGAAATATTTAAGAATAGTGTTTCTTAATTTCTGTTTTCAAGGACTTTTATCAAAACAGACTTGTCTCTTGTTTTTTTTCCATTTCATGTGTTTATAACTTAATTATTTTTTTGCATACACATCATCTTCTCTGTTTTAAAATAGACACCTGCAATAACACAGTGTCATAAAACTCTTTTATATCAACAGTGTTCTTAAATTCAGGTCATTAGGCTTTTTACTTTTTAGAATAAGTAAGGACTTCCAAGTTTCTTAAATTCTGAATGAGAAATCTTATTGTTTTCACTGTGGTTCTTCCTGTGGATTTGCTATCAAACATCCCAGAATTGGCACTGTCCCTTCCAGAATTAGCAAACAAAACAAAACAAAAAGCTCTTGAAACATTCCATTTTTCTGTAGTCTTAAACATCATAGGAATCCTGTGATAGAAAAATGCTACAAATATGTTTTTTAAAAATTGCTCATAGGGTGATCAATGTGAGAGAAACAATAATGTATTTATAAGCCATTTCTTCTTGTTTATATGTTTATAGGTACTAAATATGGTCTATCTCTTTAAATGAAATATCTGTCTATGAGCCCTATTGATAAACTTATTCAAAATTTTTGGAAAAAAATTTTGGGGAAAAAAACTGGCTGTGAAATTAAGCTTCTAATGTAATATTAGAGGCACATAGAATTTTATCATGATAGTATATAATATTAATGTACTTAAATTATGTTGAGCATGTGATAGAATTAATTACAGTGATATGATTTCTGTTTTTAAGGAGTTTATCAAAACAGACTTGTCTCTTGTTTTTTTTTTCCATTCCATGTGTTTATAACTTAATTATTCTTCACAAAGACATCATCTTCTCTGTTTTAAAATAGTCAAACACCTGCAATAATACATAGTCATAAATTCTTTTATATCAAGATATTCATCCCTCGGGTTGTTTTCATTATTGGTCCTTTGGAAGATTTCCATCCTCATTCCAATGAGCTTAGCAATTAATTAAAATATTCTTGCTATTGAAATGCACTGTATAGTCCCTGTGAATTAGGCGATGTCAAATATCGTAGTTTTCTGCAGTAGATAGGACTCTAATTTTTTTTTAATTCCCACTATTTCATACTTGCTGCAATTTAGAAAAATTGCTGATGCATCAATTAATGCAAATTGTATAAAGGCTTCTATAATTTGAACTTAAAATGCCAGCTCCAACCTCAGAGCTTTGTATATCATGAGCTGCAACTTAAAACACTGGGTTCAATTTTCATTTACCTAATGTTACTCAGTAATAAGTCATGTCTATTAAGAACATCTGTTACAATTTGGAAACCTCTAATTTTAATGGGAAATAATAGAGTTCATGTCTGTAAGATTAGAGGTTATGGACTAGGTCTTTACACTGGTTTGGCATCCTTGATATAATACTCTGCCAGCCAACCAAATATATTCACAAAAGGCCCAAAGTCTTGATTCTGTAGGCCAAAAAAAGGGGGGGGATGAAAAAATAAAACTTTTCTATCTTGTCACTTTGATCATTGCCTTGTCGAAAATCTGTCACCACCTGAAAGAAAATAATATTTTGTTTCTGTTTTTAAAAAGCACATGAAGAGACAAGAAACTAGAGAATAATTACACAGTAAAATGCACTCTGCCAGTTGACTACTGGGGAAAGAAGTAGGCTGAAGAGAGGGAAGAAGGAGAGGGAAGGGTAGAGAGAGAATCTCTGAGGCCTGAGAGTGTCCCCAAGGCCCCAGGGAGCCCAAGGCCCCCCACTGACATTTGGGTTTTCCATGTTGTTTTCTTAGGAGGGATTGAAAGAGAGAGTGAGAGACAGACCACCTTTGCCTCCTCTTTTCCTCTCTTAAACTGACAACCTACAGATAGTAAAAAGAACACATCTGAGAAAATAATTATATCTTCCAACTTGAGCAATCGTAACAATGAAATCCTGTTTTTTTTTTTCTTTATTCAAGCCGAACTTAAGCATTCCTTTTGAATCCAAGTCGTTAATGGCATTTATGACTCTCACGGGTATTTATTTTAGCCGAATATCTTGCATTTGCTATGCCAAGAACAATCTTGAGTAAAAAAGATCCCTGTCACTTTATTCAGGCTTCAACAAAAAGCACCCAAGCCAGTAAATCACAAAATGGAACTACAATTATCCTATGACATGCATGAATAATGCCTTAACAGTCCACTCACCAGAAAGATTAGAAAGGTAGTGAATAAAACCCTGTAAAAGTATGCCCACATGGGCTGAACCCAGAAGTCCCTCAAAATCGATTTCCCCCATTTGACATCTAAGTATTTTGAAATGTTCTAACAGGAAACAACAGAATCAAATTTCTTTCCAATCTACTTTCTGCTTAAAGAAAGAATTATGACAGCCAAACTTACCAGGTTTTATGCATCAGCAAAAGTTCCATGTTAACTCAAGACCACCTTGGTGGGGGGGGGCAGAAGCAAAGATAAAAGTAAAGTTGTGTTGAGCACCTAAATTGACAAAAATTGAGCTAGTCTTGTTGCACACAAACACTTTTTTTTTTTAGCTAGAGAAAGCTGGAAATGTCCTTGATGTCATTTTGAACTGGAAGGTAAAAAAGGTAAATTGTTTACATTCAGATTACCCTTAGAAAGACAATAATATGTTTATAGCATTTTCAGTATGTGCAGAGAGTGAATAGATATATTTTTTTATCATGAGTCTTCTAATAATAGTTCTTAACCATGAGTTCATTCATCAAAACCATCAGAGAGCCCCATGTACCTGTTCATCTGTGTTTTACATCCCTGTTGAAGGAAATGAATGCCACTGAAAAATAGTCTAGTGTGTTCTTTTTGCCTTTTAGTCTGTGTTATCATTCACCTTCACTTTCTAAATATCATAAGCCCAGCATTAAGTCACCACATGTTGTCATTAATTGTTTAAATGCAAACTTTCATATTTTTAATGAATATCCCATTTTAAAATTTATTTTTCTCCAAAATACTTTTATCTTAAAAATTGTTTAGCTTCTCCAACAATTATGAAGGCCTGCAGAGAAAACTCAGAGGAAGAACTCTCTTGCCTAGCATGCACAAGACTCTGGGTTTTGAACCCAAGCACCCAAAATAAAAAAGAACAAAGTTTAAGGTGTAACACATTTCTATTGGATTTTTAAGCTTATTAAATCATTTCAAAGTAAACTTCTATAATCCTTATGTGTTTTGCTGAGTTCATTTCAAAATGATTTAATTCTTAGAAAAAAACAAGGTTTTTGTTTGACTAACATTCTTATATTGGATGTTTATAAGATTTGATCTATATATTAGTAATAATGCAGAATTATAAAATTAAAAATAAATAAGCTAAGACATCATTTTTCCCCAGACTGATGTCTCTTTTGGTGATTTATGGATTAATCAGTCATCAATTGAATTAAAGGCCATTTATAGCAAACAAATTGCTTATGGCTGCAGTAAATTGTGTTTTGAGGCTTAGTGATAAGGACTATAAATTGCCAGTCATGTTATTAGACTTATAAATCAGAGAGTTAGTGAAAATTGATTAGCTGACTCCAATTTTTCTGAACACATCGTTACTCTAGCTTATTATTTTTGTTTCCTAGGTCAGGGCAGTTCACTTCTACAGTGAGTGAAAGAATGTACATTTCCAGTATTTTAGGATAACATTCAGGATGGGGAGGTTGTTTGGTTTGTTTTAATTTCTGCAGATATTTTTTAAAGATCAACAAAACCAAATTTGTGTCTTTATGATAATATTTCAGTATTTTTCCCCTGTATATTTTCTTTTGGGATCTGAACATTTGCAGGACCCCACAATTCATAGATGAAGAATCTAAAACCCTAAAGTGACAGTTTTAGGAAATGGAGCCTTTTGGAGGCGACTGGAATATGAGGGTAGAGTGTTCACAAATGGGTTCAGTATCCTCAGAAAAGAATCTTTCCTCCCTGGGAGATTACAGCAAGAAGACAACCATCAAGGAAGCATGCACTCACAAACCCCCACTGAATTACAGACTTCAGCACCCAGAACTGTGAGAAATGCATTTGTATTATTATAAACCATCCAGCCCATATTTTGTTACAGCAACCAAAACATACTATGACATTCTCTGAGAATAATAATCTACATATGGAAACTAATCTACTTTGAGAAAATGTTGCTGAAATATTTCTTCAGTTTAGTGATGGAATCATTTTATAACAAACCCACACATAATATAACCTCTTCCTAAAATCCTAAACATATAATCTACTTCTAAAAATAGAGAAATCTCAAAAATGTAAGACATTCATTACATATGGTGTAGGGGTTCAAAAAATAGTACCCCTAAGTATAGTGCATTGGCATAATGAATATTTGAACAAAAGAATGTGGAAGACCTCAGAAGCAGCATCAGAACCAACATCACTCTTGCCTTCTGCTTTCTTGTCTCTTTTCACTCTTTCTTTCCTAAAAAGCAAGTCACAGAAACTACAATATCTCTTCTCCAAGGAAGGCAGGTCATAGAAATTAAAGTCCCCTTTTCCAAAGTCAACCGTGAAAACTGGAACTATTTTTCTAAACTTTCCCTGCCTTTCTGTGTGAGAACTGTCCATTATGAAATTCTCTGACCTACCCTCATTAGATAGTCACTCACAAGACCCTCATTCCACCTGGTTCCTGCTTCATACTCAGGAGGAAAAAATAATACAACAGAGAGACTAAGAAGAACCTGAACAGACACTTAGTCTGTTTCTAGTAGATCATACCCTTTCTGTCTAATCTGTCTAGATGGTTTTTCCTGCTTCATTGACCACAAGTATAAAGTAGACATTTTCTTACATGTCTTGGAGTCTTCACTCTGAAGGTTCCCATGTTAGGCCAAACTTTGATTAAATAAATGTGTTGTGCTTTTTCTTTTGTCCACCTGTCATTTGTTACAAAAGTGTTGCCAAAACCTGCAGAATGGCTGAGGAGTGATATCACCTCTTTTGACCACTATAATTGTGATAAGAAGTCTCTATTAGAAGGATCAGCATTGTTTTAAAAGTATGCATGCATTATTTACTTGCTAAATGTGAAGTTGTTTTAAGAGAATATTCTTGATGTAGACTGTGAGTTCTAAACTGTCTAACACATGTCTTTTCCTATCTCAATACATCCCATAAATAATTGCTACAATATCCTTATATATGACTGTCCTTTTTATCATTGCTATACTAGAAATTCCCATAGCTCCTCCACTACCTACAGTATAATTTTCAAGAATTCCATTTTTACAAACTAGTCTTCACAAACTGTATCATCCAGTTAATTCCAAAAATTGTTCATTACCTAAATACCCTCCTGTCTTACCCACTATTCCTGTACCTACTCTTGTAATGATTCAGTGCACCTCCATCTATTAAGAAAAATCTCTTCCAGAAATGATTCCCCATTCATTCCCTTGGAAAGTAATGCAAATTAAGTCAGCTCATTTAAGTTATTAATATTTCTAATCATACCATTTATCTATTACATTCTACTTGTTTAATTTTTTACTGCAAATTATATTTTCCATTTTCATAACATTTAACAGGCATAATGAAAATTTTAACAAATTGTTGGTTATAGATTATAGTCACAGCATTTCAGAGACAAGGTACTTCATAGAATGGAAAAATGACATTGACCAAATCACTTGTTAGGAACCTATAATGTGTACGTCTCAAATGAGTCAATTAACCTAGAAACAAATGTACCTGCAAATTACAAACTAATTTGAAATATCTTACAAAATCCCCTCTTCTCATTAGGGCTACAAATTTAACATCTGAGAAAGAAGAGAGAAGCTGATAACAAGTGATAGCATTCAGAGTATGCCACCCCAAAATATGCCATTGTAACCCCATATTTGAAACTGCCAGAGAGGAAACACTCTGTCCTTTCTACTAGAAAAGGCAGAGCATTTTTTTCAATCCTGGGAATTAAATTCAGGGCTCTCTACAACTGATCTATATCCTCAGGTCTTTTTATTTTGACACAGGGTTTAATTAAGCTACCTAGGCTGACTTTAAACTTGCAATCCTCCTTCCTGCCTCAGCCTATGGAGTAGCAGGGATGACAGATGTGTATCACTGCATGGTAAGGCAGAGCAGATGACTCTAGATCATTACCAGTCCAGTGATGGCACCAGAGGAATTCATATAACAAAATATACTAATTAGTCCTTAATTTCTATCAGTGCCTTTTGAATGTTGCCCTAAAAAGTCAAAATTCTTTTTATTTCTTTTGTTGCTTGACTATAACATTGTTTTTCTTAGCTAAGATGCTATATAAGCAGAAGTTCTAACTTGAGTTACTTATCACCAAGTGTTCTCATGTTAATACACTATGCTCATGTTATTCAACTTGGTTATTTTCCATTTTTTTATTCTACCATTTGCCAGTCTTATTTGTAGGGCCCTAGTCAATATATCATAAATGGGTACCGGGAAAAAAATAAAAACATTTTTCCTCCTTTCCAGAGAAAAAAGGTCTCTGCTTTTCTGATGGACACCACAGAGCCAGACTGGTGGACAGTATAAAAATAAAAGTTAAAATGAGAACTTTTGAAGTCAAAAAATCTGTGTTCAAAATTTATTCTCACCTAGTTGCTATAGTATAACAGAAAATACTACCTGTTATCTGAAGCATGTAATAATTTACAGCTCAGACATCACAAAAGATTTATGCAAAATCATAACTTGGTCCCTTAATTGGCTAATTATGTCAAGACCCCATGCTCCCAAAGGAATACACAATTTTTGAACAAGGATGTAGAGCAAAATACTAGCACTGTTTCTTACATATTCACTCTGTACTTAATCATCATAAATGTCACATCTTGTGCTTATACATGCAAGCTTAAGTTTAAAATAGACATACATTTCCAATTAATTTGTCATAACTATACATATTAGGGAATTATTTCAACATTCAGCTAAATAAGTTTATCCACTAGTTGTTTTGTTGGTTTGTTGTACTTTGGTATTAGCTATTACAAATACTTTAATTAATCTGCAAGCCTCTTTAAATATATAGAAAGGTAAAAGGCACATTCAAGTTGATGTAGCCCTAAAGATGTTTAAAGTAAACAGTGATCATTCAAACTTTTATATCTTTTGCTTGCAGAGTAGCAATTGATCTATGTACAAGATTTTAGAAAATTAGGATGCTGGAGCAGTGGGGTGCTTTCATTTGTTTTATAGTTTGCTTATTGTTTTATCATGCTGAGTCCTATGACTAATTTACTCTGAGTGAAAATTTTTTTCAAAGTTCTATTGTGGCTAAGATGTCAAAAATGCTGGTAAAGGTAAATAGTCTGAGAGTTTCACTAACCCCAAAAACTTTCTGCCGTTTTTTTTCTTTCTTTCTTTTTATATCTATATCAAACTCCCCATAACTGCACTATTTCATTTGCACTATTTTTCCAATAAAATGCAATAGCCCTTTGCTTCATGCTATTATTCTTAAACATTACACCAATATTTACTTTAATTTTAGTAGAAGTTCTTTGATAGAATGTAGCTAGGGGAAAATGCTTTCAAAATTATAGCAGAAAATCCCTCCATAACTATATACATTTAAAGCATTATATACACATTATATACATTTGAAGAGAGAATATACTCAGAATAATCTCAGTGATAATATTCAGCTATAATAAATTAGGCTATAATCTTTCATTTACTAATTGTTTGCTTTTGCTTTCTTCTTCTGTTCTGAATGGTCACCTAAGTGACTGGAATTTTTTGGCACCATAAAAGATATTATATCCAGACATAACTATTATCACTGGGAGACCCAGGGTATAAAATAATTATAAAAACCTCCCTGAGAGTTGAATAAACCAACACTGATCTTGGATTCTCTAGGTTATGCCTGACCAGGGCTAAAAGGAGCTCAGAATCCAAGTGACCCATAGGTGCCACTTGCAAGTGTTAAGTCACTTAAAGCAAATACAGTCTTTGGAGAACTCATCAAACTTGCATCAGTGAATATGAAGGGAAAAACTCTCACACCTTCTATAAGATACTAAACCACATTAACTTAAGCGTATATAGAACAGAGATCTCTGTTGGTTGGTGTTGCTGGATATAGGGTAAGAAAGTTGTGATTCCCTTTCCTCCTCTGATTCTCCTTGGGCTCTCTGTGTAGCATTTCTTTTTTCCATGGTATGCGGCAGGATCCTTCTAGAATGTGAGTGTCACAGAAAAGAGACAAGAAAGAGAGAGACCATCCTGGGTTTTATGGCTTTCTTTGGGAGAGAGACCTAGATTCTATGATTTGTTAAGGGAAATGAGTACAGAATTGAGGGAACATAAGGGAAAGGGAAAGCCATAGAGGCCTCATATCTGAGTTCTTCCAGTGACCTTTAGTTCCAAGTGCTCAGCATGCAAAAGGGTCATATTTTAGGGTATCAGCTTTAATATTCCCTTTATCTTTCTTTATTTTCATATGTCTGAACCAATCTCCTACCCCATTTCCTAGTTAATATTAAGGAAGAGTTTAGAAAAGATGAAATTTACATTGTCAACTCTGTAAAACAAGCAAGGCACCAGATATTTAGCTTTGGATTATCACATCGAACTGAGGGCAGCTCATTAATCTTCCATTTTCTCCCAAGATTCCAAATCGACACACTTAGGCAATTTAGCAGTAACTTAAATGATTAATAGGCTTCTCTAGTAGTAACCTATTTGCTATGACACAAAAGACAAGAACATTGCAAAAGATAAAGCCTGGAGACCCATATTACCTCCCTTTCTAGGTGACAATCAGCTGTTAAAGGCAACTATAGGACTCATTTGAGCAACAAATGAATTACTTTTGCCAAGTATGACTTTTGCTTTGCTGGATTCAAATAGAGGCATACTCAGTAACAAATCCTCATGCCCGGCTCAATATTTTCTATCATATCCAAAGTTTCTTTCACCAGATTTCTTCAGGAAGAAAATTCTTTAAAAATTTGAATTAGCATTTCTACATTTAACTTCTGCATTCCAGTGTATTTCCACCTATGCCATAGTTTTGCATTTTCAGTTTAATGTAATAATACTCCTAACCTAATATCAAATGAATGTGTAGATGTGTTTAATAAATAAGAGGTGAAATGGAAAGGAAGACACAATCTGAAAGATCCAAGCATCAGTTTTGGGTCATCTTAATATGCCCAAGAAAAGTAACTCCTATTGAAATAGAGCATAGGTTTGGCTTTTCTATTTGGCTTTCTCTCTTTTGGTAATGTAATCATAAGATATCGCTCCAATTACAAAGCACAAAAAATATATACTAAAATCTAAATCATCAAATAAAATATCATATTTTTTTCATTTTTATTTATTAGTGTTTTTAAATTTTTTACACTAAAATGTAGTATAACTTTGAATCACTTACATGACCATGAGGTATCTTTGCAGCAAACAGAACTCCTGTTAAACTATCATCTGTCACAATCATATCTCATTACCTGATGCCTACATTTTACTTTTAATTTTGTCCACACTAGTGATAGAAGCATGAACTTCTAAATTTAAAAAATATGAGTATTTTTCAATATGTTCAACCTATCATCCTAATATAATCTGTAGTACCTGTAATTTCCCCCTGAAATAGAGTTTGTCAGTTAAAAGAAAAATATTTTCTCTCCTTTTGTACTTGTGATTCTGATACTTTATTAAGCTGTTTAAAAGAGACATTCTAGCTTTCTTTAGGTTCTTTACTTGGTGGCATTGCCACCACTGAGTTTTTATTATGTAAATTATTGCAATCTGGTTAGTTCCTTCCATTTTTTTCTTAACAGAAGGGGTCTGCAAGCACTAATCAAAATGTTGCAATTTACCTATTAATGAAGTTTTTATAATGACATTTTCTTCATACCAGGGTGAGCAAAGAGAGACTTTTATCCTTTTTTTTTTTTTTTTTTGAGAAAGCAATAACTAAATTTTGGTCTTATGGAGTATCGTTGAAACTTTCGGAAGCCAGTGGGAATGGAATTTATGTATTTTAATCAGAGACAGAAAGGAAGTGCATGGTATGAGCTGTACATGGGCTGTTGTAATGTTTATAAGCAATAATTCTTATATACATTTATGCACTTGTAATTATATAAATGCTAAGGATGCATTTGACTTGGAGGACTCTGTGCACAATCAAATCCTAATCATTCCATGAAAGGAACAACATTCCACTAAAAATGAAGAAAGACAAGGAGTGTTCAAAAGCTATGTCAAAGTGTCCAGCTGTTTTCATAGAATATAGGTGATTTCCTGGTGCTAGGAAAGTCCCGAAGAAGCATTCTAATAACTAGAAATGTTTTTAATTTTTAAGAAGCCCTAGTATAAAGATTCACAAAAATAGAATAAGTGGATGAAATTAGTTGAAACCATCTTCTTAATAATGAGGTGCTCTGATTGTAAAAGTACTTTGACTCTTTAGAATATAGCACTGGAGACCAAGCTGAAAAAAACAAATTAACAATCTGTCACTAGAATGCAGTCTCCCACAGACAATATGCCCATAAATGAAAAGACAGAGATTCCAGCATCCATCATTATCCAATCAATGACATACTCAGGAAAGTTAGGCAAGGAAACAACTTGTGTCATATTTTCTTTGATTATCTAAATCTCAAATAGGCACAATTTTTGTTTTGAGAATTATTCTGTTCATCAAAAGCACTCTGAAATACTATAGATATATACTAATGAGAAATGAAAGAAAGAAGAAATGTGGCCCAATATTTTTTGTGAATTATTAATTATATTAAACAAAATATTTTATGTGAGAAATTTGCTGTCAGTAACCTGAAAAGTGTCAGCATTTGTCCAAATCCTTCCTTTTTTTCCTAGGGAATTGATGTGAAAATTAGTAATTGATTACATATTTATAAGAATAGTAGTGTAATAGTTGATTTGCTTCTTATAAAAAGATTTCATATTAAAAAAATTTAATACCTAGGATTAGCAAAAATTTTAGAACATTAAAGAATTTTAAATTATTAAAGATTATCTAATACATCATAAGCTAGTCCTTAAATATGAAAAATAAAAGTATAATGATTTTAAGTATAGATTGATTTAGCCTGGCTTAAATCTAAGTTAGATGTATATTTAAAAAATGGCAAAGGTAAAGGAGAATTCTTCTTTTTTTTTTTTACCATAAAAAGACACCCCAGCGAGTGAAATAATAAAACAGGTCTTACTTCTTTTCACAGCAGGATAAGAACACCCATTCAATTGGATTAGATGACATCATGCCAAGAGCCATTAGTTCAATCATTGACTTGTGCCTGCAAATGCTACCATTTAGACACATGGAACCACTTCCAGTCACATCTGGCCACTTGGGCATGTGAGCTGGCACAGGCATGCTGTGGAAAGAATGAATGTCCCTTCCCAAGCTATTTACCCCAAATTCTTTAATATTGCAGCGCTATTTCTCTTAATAAAAGAGAATACTTAAAACTATGAAACTCTCAGGTGTGCATTTATGATCAATAGAAATTTTCTTCTTCTTCTTCTTCTTCTTCACTTGAGTGGTTTGGATTCTGAATAGCTTCAATCTAGCTCCAAGCCTTTGAACCGTTGATTGCTCATGTTCAGGTATTGATTTCAGGTTGCGCCAATTCATTGAAATTGTACTTAATTTCAAAGGACCTCCATCACTGACTGGAAGACCAGTTTGCAAGGATGTGGACAAATGACTTCCCTCCGGGGAACTTGACCTCTTCCAACCACAGGTATATGCGGGCTTTGCAATGACAGAGAGTAATTGTTCTCATCTTTTCCTGGTTTTCACACAGGTTATCACAACTGTTTCAGTCTCCAAAGGCAAAAATATATTTTGCTTAATTTTATTTGCTGTTGTTTTCCCCATTCCCATTTAGAATTAGTTATACCAAACATAACTAAATTTATTAACTTGGACTCTGAAACATGCTATGAATTCAGGAAAATTGTATTATATACAATTGTTAGTGATCCATCTCTTTAATAGTAGATTGTTATACACACTTATGCATGTGCACATGTGCACACCTATTCACACAGAACAATTCTGTCACTCTGCCATAACACAGGTGCTATAAAGGTCAAGTCATTTTCTAATTCCTTCTTCTCAATCATCAAATTCTACACCACTTTTTGCTGACTCGGCTCTTCTGTTAAATCTCACTGTGCCTAGTCAGTTTATCTCAAAATTAGGCTGTGACTATTTCTAATACTATTTGATCAGTACATCCAACAGCCGTGACTCATCAACATATTACTTTTTTTTAACCTAGACATGTGTGCTTTGGCTGGTATTTAAATTAATTCAAAACATGCTGATCTAACCCTTCTGTCCTCATCTCAAGTGAAAAGTTCAGGAGACCAGAAAGTAGAAGTATAGTTAACTGATTGGCCTTTTTTTTTTTTGCTTCTGAAACTAACACCTGGTCCTTATAGACTTTTGCCAGTGGAAAGTTTTTATAAGTATATGTAGGGTATCAAAAGAAAACCAAAATAAGCAATTAGCTCAACTGGGCTTTTGCTATAAGGAAACAAATCTGAAAATCAAAAACAAAAACAAAAAACATTAAAAGTCTATTAAGGAAAGCCTGTTGAAAGAAAAGCTGAAAATACCTCTTAGCAATATCTTCAATGTCAAATGGTGACCTCACTAAGATTTTAGTTGATCTTCTGTTTAATACTGCAAAGTAGAAAATATTTGTTTTATCAGTCATTGCAAAGCTCATGGATGAAACTTGTATAACAAAAGACAGATCAACAAAAGAAATGCAGGCACATTTATCTAAGGTAAGTTTTATATGACATGGAAAATGTCATATGAAACAGGGTCTTAGTATTTCTATGACAAATTTGAGGAAGAATTATAGAGTCAAGGAGTATGATTGGATAAAGAGTGTGTGCTCTTATGTTGTGGAGGAGGGGAGCTTCTTCTTTGTGTTCCTTAGGAGATAAATGACATTCCTTCCCTCTTTGTATACCATGGGCAGATTTCACAAGGGTCTTACATCTATATCATAGGAAGGGCAGATAATTCTTCAATGTTCTACATGACAGTGCAGAACGGTGGGAGAATGTCAGAGAAACTGTCTTCTGTCTCCTAACATGACAAGTAACATCTTTGGGGATGTCATGTCCTGAATCCCATCAACATTATATTTATAAGTCACTTTTCATATTTATAGTTAAATTTATTGGAAACAGTTGATCTAGTGATTTGACAGATTTCCCAATAGCATTGGAAAATAACTATTTCATTTTCAAAGTGCTTCAATGAGCTTAAATAACAGATCTTCCACAAGCAAATATATAGATAATTCTCCACAAATGAAAATAAATACTAATGTAAGAACAAATTTACCAAAAAATGGTGAAGAATCAGACACATCTTTACACTTAAGCTTTCTAGTTCTTCAACTTACTCGAATTCCTATTTTCTTTTCTTTTTTCTTTTGTTTCTTTGCTATTTCAGGTATGTCCTCTTAAATTTTCATCTATGGTAAGCTAAATAAATAAGAAGGGGTTTTATAATTCTCTTCTTTCTCATCCTTTATTTATTTATTTATTTATTAATTAATTAATTAATTTATTTATTTATTTTTGGAACCAAGAATTGAACTCAGAGACACTTAACCACTGATCCACATCCCCAGCCCTTTTTATTTTTATTTTGAGATAGGGTCTCACTAAGTTTCTAAGAGACTCACTAAATCGCTGGGGCAGGCTTTGAACTTGCAATCCTCCTGCCTCAGAGTCTCGAGATGGGGGATTACAGGTATGTGCCACTGCACCTGGAACCTCGTTCTTCTTCTCAAGTCCTCCAGATCCTACACAGTGAGATGTGAGGACATGTTAAGGTGGCTTCACATGTGTCATTTGGCTCTTCCCACATGTGCTCTTCATAAGTGGGAGGTCCTCTATTCTATGAATTTCCCAGTAAGAGCACAGCTCTATTTCACTTGTTTTAAAAAGCTTCCATTGCAAAAACCTCTCCCAGAAATTTTGGCACAGAATCTTATAAGTGGATCATAACTGGACATGACATTAGAAAACACTTTTAGCTTTCACTGAAAATTTTTCTCTTTAAGGTTAAAAACATGATTTTCATTTATTATATAAATTAATATATTTATTATTTTCCTCATTGTTATTTTGTTTTCTCCACTATTTGAGAAATGGCCTACCAGTTATTCACAAACAGGCTGCATATTAAAGCTGCCTGGGAATTTTGAGAAACACTGATATTCAGGCCACCAGAGCAAACTGATTCAGAATTTCAACATGAGAACTAAACATGGTATTTTGAAAAACACAGTTCTTCATTGTCATTACCTCCTCATTCACACCTATTCACTCCTTATTCAGCTTTAATATGGCTTCATCATTTAACCAAAACTATTCTTTTCAAGATCTTACTTATAAATTGCCAAATACAAAGGGCACCTGTGTAATGAACATGAAGACAAAGACAAAATCACTTCACATCCTCCTCACCCACAGATTCTTATGATGTCAGCCACCACTTGTGTATCCATAGTTCCAAACTGCAGCTCAAATTCAATTTTCTCTGGGATCTAGACAAAATAGTCACATATTTAATTAACATTTACTGAGCATTTGCTGTTTTGTGGATATCCCTTCGGCTTCACAGACTCAGTATTCATAAGTTAATTCATCACGCAACCCTTTTCCCTTTTACCACTCCTCCCTAAAACAACAACAAAAACTCAAAAAACAAATCACCACCATCAACAAAGAACTGTGACAACACAGCAGTTCATCTCCCCAAACATATCTGTATGTGTAATTTTTCTTTGTTCCTTTCTTTCTTTTACTCCTAGGTCAAATTAAATCTCATGTGTGAGATTCACTCTGGCTTATTAGTGTCTGCCTATGTTAGTCTTCCTCCCATTACTGTGACAAAATCCCTGATATAATTCAATTACAAATAGACTAAGTTTATTTTGGCTTACTGTTTGGAGCTTTCCGTTCATGGTGGGTTACTTCTGTTATTTGGGGGCCTTTGGTAAGGTTATGCACCACATCAGGTACATGTGGTGGAAGAAGCCCACCTACCTCGTGGCTGCAAGTGAAAGAGCAAAAGAAAAGAAAGTGGTTGCAGTTTCATTTTCCCCTGGATGGTATATCTCCAGTGACCTAAGAATTGCCATTAGACCCACCTTTTTAAGTTTCTTCCATCTTCCTAAGGCATCAAGCTAGAGCCTAAGCCTTTAACACATGGGCCTTGAGGGATATTGAAGATCTGCTTCTTTGCCTATTTCCACTGTCTTACCAGAAATGTCAAATGCTCATCTTACTTTTCTTGGATTTCCCAACCATTGTCTAAATAATTTCCCTAAGCATAAGACTTACCTACCTCTTACTTTTTCTAAAGATAGTTACTATGTTGAATTCTATAAAATAATAGTGCAATAATATTTCTTATCTTTTTAAAGACTCCCACTGCCTAAACTATCATTTCACTGTTTCCTTGGTGGCACGCTTTATTTTATGAGGTGTTAATTATGTTCCATGTAAAAGACTGATATTAACAATGTTTTCTGCTTTGATAGTTACAACATCATATATGTTAGAAAAAGATTATCATGCTTCACTGGACTTTAAAAAATGGCTTTCCAGAATAGAGACTCCTAGGAAATTACAATGGAGATAATTTAATAAATGAATACATATATGTAATTTTTCTTTGTTCCTTTCTTTCTTTTACTCCTAGGTCCAATTGAATCTCATATGTGAGATTCACTCACACATTGGCTTATTAGTGTCTTATTATACATATGCAATCTGTTACTGATGGCAGAGGAGACAATGTCCCAATTTTGTCATATTTTAAATTTTCTATTGATTATTGCTACTTATTTATATTAATATTTTAAAAGTTTTGGTAGCTAAATTTCATTATATATAAAAACATATGATTCAAATATTTATTATTTCTAAGAGCAAGTAATTAGTCCCAAAGAGCATTTTTGTTGTTGTCTACCATAATCCAAACATATATATTATTCCATATGTTGGTTTTCTCCCAATATGTTATGATTCATAAAAATTTTCTTGTTCAAATGAGTTATGCACTGTTGTCTTACCATATGGAATCCAAAAGCTCTTCATTCTTTGTTTACCTAACTGAGAAGTTAGACTTCTCATACTACAGTTAATAGTAGTATCCCATTCTCAAAATCATTTTTTTCTTTATTCTTTTTTTATTTTTATTTTTTTGGCTTATGGCATTCTCTCCATTTGATACTTTTGAGAATTCTGATTTTTTTGTTTTGTTTTGTTTGGGAACATAAAGAGTTGTCTATGTTCATGTCTATCTATGTACTCGACTATTAATTCTGTTGCACCTATCTTGTAGCTAATAGATATTCAGTGAATGCTCCCTGCAATGGACTAAATCCTATGTCTCCTTAAGATTCTCATATTGACATTTTAGTCCCCAATGTGATTGTATTAAGAGTTGGGCATCTTTGGGAGATAATTAGGTCATGAGATAATTAGGTGGAGTACATATGTATGGGATTAGTTCCTTTATAAAAGGGACCCCAGAGAGTTCTCTCACCTTCTTTCCCCCTTAGGAAGATACAAGGAAAAGACAGATGTCTGCTATCCAGAAAAGGCTCTCACCAGAATCCGACCATACTGGCACCCTGATCTCAGACTTTCAGCTTCCAGAATTAAGAGAATTTTATTTGTTTTTTATAAGCCACATTGTCTATGATACTTTATTATAATAGCTGAAATTGATTACAACATTGACTAAAATCATACAATAACTTGTATTTGCCTCAATTCCAACTTTAATGCTTCAATTTATTTAGTTTTTTTTTACAATGAATTATACTATGAATTACTGAACATGGAAATATGTGTGTGCATATGATATATATATATATATATCATATATATATATATATGATATATATATATATATATATTCAATATGTATATGTACATATACATATACAGACCCACATGTTTGTTAGTTTATTACAAAACAGTCAAAATCCTGCAACAAATGAAGCCAATGGCATAAAAAATATAATAGAAGTAGAAAGAAATAAAAAGTGCCATTTCATTTTCAGAGACTATTATTCTGTAAAATATCAGGTATGGATTGAAAACATCCATTGCATTAGAAAAGCAATCATTAGGAGATTTGTTACCTATGTATCTATCAATCTATTATACATGATTATCTGCTGTGATGATGGAAGCTAAGTTCCAAGATCAGCAAGCCCCAGAAAGTCAATGTATAGTTCCAGTCCAAGCCTGAAGGCCTGAAGACTAGGAGAGAAGACTCTATGAATTTCCAGCCCAAGAGCTGGCAGCATCAACCTGCAAAAAGAGCCAATGTTTCAGACTGAGTCCAAAGGCAAAAAAGGAAGAATAAATGTCCCAACTCCAGCAGTCAAGAAGTCTTTTCATTTTATTCAAGTCTTCAGTTGATTGGATGAGGCCCAAACACATAACGGAGAAGAATAGTCTACTCAATGTGCCAATTCAAATGTTAATCTCATGTGGAAACACCCTCACAGACATGTACAGAATAAATGTTTGGCCAGATTGTGTTTGATGAAGAAATATGGTCCATATGAGTGGACCTGTAAAATTCATCATCACAGTCATTTTCAAAAAAATAGCTGAGGGCAAATTAAGAAAAAAATAACAGCAAGAATAAATTAACAAAATACTTTTTAAATTAAAACAAGGAGTAATAATTTAGCTACATAAAATTTTATCCAAAATAATTTTATTAATAAATATTTCTATCCAAAGTTGATCTTATTGTGAGAAATCATCATGATAATTGCTTTTCCTTAAATATTAATTTTATTTTATTGGTGTTACTTCTTAATATCTAAATTGTGACTCTCTCTACAACATTGTGTATTTGTGTATTGCTTGAACTGTTCTGACTGGTTTCAAATAGAAATTTCTTTTACATTCAACAAAAAAAGTGAAACTCAAATGTAGCCAGAAGGATCCGGGGTTGTTAGCAGTAAATAGGGAGTGGCATGAGCTCAGTGGAGTTTCAGATGGCCTTCCTATATACAACACTTGAATGTCAACTGTGTTGTATTTATTCATCTCACAGAGCTCCTTCTCTCTGCAAGACACAATTTGCCATTCTAAGTGTTTATTGGCTGAATACCCCTGTGAAGTTCATGGGTACAGAGTTCTTCTTGTATCTTTTGTTCATTATCATATATCAGGCTCCCAGCACAGTCCTTGGCATGGAACAGAAACTCTGTAAATATTTGTTGATGGATAAGGATGAATTATGCATTTTCTAGGTGTCATGACCTCTTCTATTTTCCTTCCAAGAGCAAAAAAAAATTGGGGGCCAGTTGTAGCATCTATTACCTTAACTTTTTTTTACCATTTAAGATGATGAAGGACAGGCTCAAGCCTTTTGATTTAAAATTTAGGTTGGTTTGTCCCTTGATATGTAGGTCTCAAACCAACATAGAAGCTCTCAAATAAGTTTTGTATATAAATTAACATAATGTGAGGTAGAAGAATAGGAGTAGAGCAACCATAAGAAATTAATTTGCAAAGGAGAGAGTTAATAAATTCTGACAATGTCTCCAAAATTTCATTAGGACTATTTAACATGGTCCTAAGAAGTAACTCATTGTATAATCTTATTGAATGTAGTATAGTGCCACCACCACTTATATTTACTGTCCTGTTCTCTAGGAATAAATATGCAATAACATAAATTGACTAGCTATAAAATTCTCATTTCCTAATGACAAGTTTCATTTTTATTTTTAATTGTAAGAATATACTAACATATACTGAAATATGCAAAAGCAGTTTCTAAGATGAGTTATTTTTTGTAAATTATAAAAATTATAAAAGGAAGAAGGCAGAATTGACCAAAGAGCACTAGTATTTAGGGAATCTCCCATAAAAATTACTTTCAGTTGGGTGACCATGTTTGATTTTTCTTGTCTCACCTGACTTTTCCCATCTTTAAGGTGGAATTAGGAAATATTTTGTAGAATATATAAAATACAGAGAATGGTTGTATAAAAACTTATGTGGAAATTATAATTATTGGCCATAAGGTTTACTGCATATAGTTTTAATTTAACCTGATGAGTATATTTTTAATTAAAAGTAACTTTTAAAGTAAAGGGATAGAAAGCAATGCAATAAAAACTCAAATTATACATTTAACAGTTAAAGAAAATCTAATTTGGAGAAAGCAATGAAACCCTCCCCCACCACACACACGTGCACACACACACTCACACCCACATATAAATGTTCAGAATTTTGTGAAATGTTTTTTTTTTTATTTTGTGGAATGCAAATAATGGTAGCACTGCTAGTGTCATAAACTAGATTATAAAACTGGTTTAACAGCATGTGAACAGTGCAGGAGTGATAAAATGTAATGTGGATAGAATACATTCTCCTTTTCTCTACATTGCCTAGCTCTCTAATTGCTCTTAGATATGCCATATTTTTTTTTCACTTTTATGGCAGTTATTATGAGAGCTTGTCTTTTACTATGTAAAAGTAGATGAAGTTAAGCAAGAGTCTGGGCATATGTAGAAAAACATTTTATAAAGAATATCTTTAGAAACAGCAGAGAATGGAAGTGGTTGTCCTTATCAAAGTTTCAATCAACCAGTATGTTCTCAGTGCATTATATCTCCCATGTACAAAGAAACAACAGTTGTTCTTTAGTGCCCACATATAATTAGTTATTTCCCTTCTAATATGCCAAGCAAGGTGTCTTAGTTTCCAGGGTCACCTTCCATTCAAAAACCATCTTGGCTACATGTTTGCTGAAGCTATTAACTCACAGCAAACAAAGGATGTGCTTTGTATAAATGTACAAAGCCTTGAAAAAGCTTTCAGTTTTGGACAGTCACAATTGAGTTATTTGTATAGGTATAAACATTCATCAGAGACCACCCATCTCTCTCCATAGCACAATGCCAACCAGTTTAATGGTTGTTAAATCTGAGTAACAACAATGTTATTAGCAACTCTTGTGATTTTACTTTCTTTATTATTTACCAAAAAAATGTGCTCAGAGTTAAACAGGATGATAATTTAGATCTAAGATTCTGATAAACAGATTGTGAATGAGGTTCTTTTAAAAGGAGAAAGTGTGTAGACATTTGGCAAAGACTGAAGAGAAACATTTTATTCCTGATCTCAAGCACTACCCTAGCTATTCATTGACCTTCAATTTTGCATTATAAATGACAGTCATTACTATGAAATCCTTCACTTTTCTATAATCAAAGAAACAAATTTGTGTTTTCTCCCTCTTTTTCATTCACTATTACAAGAGAGAAAGTGTACTTTTCCTGTATCAAAGGCAAGATTTTCTGTCAATGAACTCAATCTCATCTCCCCAAGCATTCACAAGATTAGCTGTCTTTAACCACCCATCTAAACTTCATCTCATTATTACTGTTTTCATACCACTTATCAAATCTGCCATTATTTTACCTAAATCTCCATGGTTTTCTTTCCATCTAGACTTAAACTTTAGGAGGGTAGGGACACTGTCTAGTCTCTTATCCTTGGGCACATAATGCCTGCCTGGAACATTTAAAGTGCTGAATTTTAATTGAAAAATGATTATACCAAGTGTTTACTGTGTTGTTTACTGTGCTTAAAAATATTACAAATTGATTTACCAGAACATTCTAAGGTTGTTGCCAGGATTAAAAATAGGTGTCAAACATTTTAAACAGTGCTGCATTGAAATGAGTTATTATTAATACTACTTGCATGAAACAATAAGCTAGACTTTAAGAAACTGAATATTAACCAACACTAGGAATTAGAGATGACAAAACTTAAGATCAGTTATAGCCTTTGTATGACTTTGAAATGTTTTAGCACACAAATGAGTTGCATGAATGGGTACATTATTTGCTTTCCATTAATAAAATTCAGTGGCTTTGTAGTTTGAATCAAGACAAAAGTGATAACATCACTGCAGCCTGATTCAATGATAAAGCTTCCAAAAAATTCTGTGATATAAAATAGGCCCTTTAAAACAATAGAAATTAGACAGAACTCTCCAGATGTAAGGCCTGGTGTGGAAGACTGTATTAGATGAGACTTTCTTCCCACTTGCTGGGACCTCAGAGTATGATGAAGGTGGTATTCAAACAATTATTTGAGCTCAGTGTGATCCTTGCTGGCCTGTGAGAAGGAGATGTAGGGGCTGCTGTTGAATTCCAGTGGAGGGAGTCATTAATTTGGCCTCAAAAATCTAGGAAGGATTTATTTACAGACTAGGAAAACAGTAGAAATTTTCTGCACAAAGTTAAAGAGTGAAAGTTAGTCACAGAGAATAAAACAAATGGATAGAGAAATCTATTGAAGGACTTGAAATGTTTGAGAAATGAGGACAAACTGTATAAGAAGAGGCAGGAGAGAATTTTTGAAACTTTGGAAAATGAGGCAGGGATGTGACGCTGGGAATAGTTTATGAAAGGTCACTTTTATTTGAATCTATTAGAATCTGCAGGGCTGGGGATGTGGCTCAAGCGGTAATGCGCTCACCTGTCATGCGCGGGGCGCTGGGTTCCATCCTCAGCACCACATAAAAATAAAGATGTGTGTCCACTGAAAAATAAATATTAAAAAAAGTATCTCTCTCTCTACCTCTCCCTCCCACTTTAAAAAAATCTGCAGTGGGAAGGAACAAAATCAAGAACAATAAGAAAAAAAAAGCAATAAGATTTGATTGCTTATATAGTTGAATGGAATTATCCTAGCTGTTTTCAGGAATGATCCTCAAAATATATTGTGATTGTTGACTTGATTTGTCAACTTGATTGGATTAAAGAAATGTCAATGATTAAGAAGCTTCTGGATATGTCAGTGAGGGTCTATCTAGGAATGATTGGCATGTGGGATAGCCAACTGAAGTGGAGACCCTCCCTAAGCATGGGCAACACTATCCAATGGCTTTCTTCTGGGCCTATAAATATAATTTTTCATTAGCCAATGCCTGACCTCCTTGCTGCCTGAAGACACTACAATAGTTGACTTCACAATCAATTTCCTTTCTGCTGGTTATAAGAAAAATTGATCACTGCCTTACATTGCCTAATGAATAAGAGGCTGAGGCCATTTTTAGTGTTAGTTTTTCTGTAAAATTATAAAATAGATTTAAACAAATATTCTATTATAACCACAAAACTGATCACTTAAGCAAAAAATGATCAGAGTTACCAAATCAAGGAATGAAAAATTGTACATAGCAGAGACCTGATTGCCACTCTACTTTGAAACTATCAGCTTTGATGTTCTACTACTTGGCTGCATTCATAGATCCAGAAGTTGAGCCTTTGTCTTCTACAAAGCAATAGAATAAAGAGATAAGTACCAGAGAAGCCTAAAAGCCTCCCAAATGAATATTACATAAGAGTGATTCTAGAATAATAAGTTTGTGTCTTGTCTCTACCACTTAATAGCCCATGGTCTTGGACAAGTTATTTGAATGCATAGTGCCCCTGTTTCCTTGAATGTAAAATGGAAACATACCTACCTAAGGGGCTTGAAGTAAGTGTGAACTGAGTTAACATGTAAAGGCAGGTAGAGAGCACCCACAGATGAGTATGCTACCTAACTGCTGCCTATTGGTCTCATTATCATTCTCTGATCACAATCCCTTTAAGAACTTGATATCTTTGGTCCACATTCACAGAGAAATTCCATGAAAAAGTAAGCAGTGATAGCTATTTTTCCTGCCCCCTCCTTTTGAACTCAACCCAGTTCAGTTTGTTTTAAATGATTACCATACCATCCATGGGTCTGGGGATGTAACTCAGCAATAGAGTGCTTGCCTAACATGTTTGAGGTCCTTAGTTCAACAACAAAAATTGCCAGCCATTGTCTTGTTTCCAAATTCAAAGCCGTTGGTTGTTTCTTTCTTTTAAATTTGTTGTGTTTAGATACACATGACAGTATAGTATATTTTGACATATTGTTCATACATGGAGTAGAACTTATCATTCTTGTGGTTGTACATGATGTGGAGTTTCACTGGTCATGTATTCCTGTATGAACAAAGGAAAGTTATGTCCAATTCATTCTACAGTCTTTCCTACTCCCAACCCTTTTCCCTTGCAACCTTGTGGCCTTAAATACTATTTTCATGCTATGACTCTGAATTTAATTCTCTCTCTGAATGCAGTTCAGACTTCTCCTTGGGCTCCCAGATTCACAATGGAACCATCTACTAATTCATTGATACCTGTACCTGCAGATACAATAGAAATCACTAACTTAAAAGCATCTAAAATTAAATCTACCCTAACCTGCCACCCCTCATTTCTTCAAAAAGAAGTGAATTACCTCATCTTCATATGAATCAACTGTTATAGATTTGTTAGAATTCCTTTGAGGTAAATAGCAAATAAAATATAATAGGTATTTAGAAATCTCTTGTGTTACAAGTTTCTAACAGTAAAATACTATAGCGTACTAATCTCTGCATCCATTTAAAAATTCCCTATTACAAAAGGAAGAGCAAAATTAATGATGGTAAACAATTAGCAGTTTCTTCTACTGAAGGTAATTTGTAAATAATTTGTGGAAAAATGTAACATGATGTTTTCAGTTTAGGAAACAATGATTAATTACTTAATCAAGATTACTATGGCCTTAAATTTTCTCTTATTTAGAAAGCCATATTTATAACGTATGGTTTCTTGTTTTCTTCTCCAGGCCAACACACACACACACACACACACACACACACACACACACTCATAAATCTTATTATAGTGGTAGAAAATGCCCTCTTCCTTACCCAAAAAGAAAAGCCAAGTTACATCTGTAAGTTGAATATAAGAAGTATATTTCTGATATTTTTATCAACTTAAAATATATCAGAATCTTAATAGTCAAAAATAAGGTTTGAATGTTAAAATATAACTACCTAAATAACGTGTTTCTTATTTCCCCTCAGTGAGTCTACAAAGTCATCTAGAATCTCCTCATCTCCATCTTCAGCTCCACGGGAAAACAAAGCAAAACAAAAAGAAGTTACTATAGAATCCACACTGCCCAACTTGATTTACAAGGTACAGGTGCTCTGAATTTTAAACCAACCTATTTCTTACTTCAAAATAAATTACCAGTGTACCTCAGTCCCTGATATTTGTTCACTCCAGGCTTGTGGTTTTTCATTTTTTACATTTAGAGTCAAAGAATGAAAAAATACAATAGAAGCAATAATAACCAAGCTATCCAGTCTTAGGAGTCAAACACAAGTTTAGATTTAGCCTTGACATGAGGCCCTTTGATTGACATTTCCATTGCTAGAATTAGTCCCAGTCATTTCAAGATCCAACTAAATTTCATTTTGCCTTATCTGCAGGTTATCATTCTTGCAAAAATCATCTCATCCTGGCAGGATCTTGATGTAAGGTTTTAAAATTCAGTGAGGCTCAAAGAGATTTTTCAAGGTCAAAAACAGTGTAGGTTTGTTTGATAATATAAAACCCGAAGATGGAATACCATCCTGAAAGATCTCCGCAGTGGTTAGCCATGTTTCATACTGCATTCTCATTTACCATCTGAGTTGCTTTTAAAGCTCTCTGGTTCACAATTTTCTCTTGTGGTCTGATTTCAATATTTATTTCAGTATACAGTGGTAACAAAGCTCTAGTTCTCCCCTAATTGTTCATCTCAGGAGAGGCTTATATGGAAAGAAATGAGTATCAATAAACACTCTGGTAGTACACCCTGAAGGTACTTTTTCTTTATTACATTTTCCCCTAATCAGGTAGATTTTTCTCCTGTGTAAATTGGCTTTTAGCCTCATAAGTTTTTTATCACACAGAACATCTATAGATAGGCAACTAGATATAAAAGGATATGTATATTTATGACAGTTGCTATATTCTTAGCAACAAGGATATAGTTCAGATCAACATCATTTACTAATGGTAAATTGCTATTTTTAGCAGGATGGGTAAAAAGTTGTTTACTATTAATTTTAGTAAAAGGTCTGAAATTTTCAAATGTGGGAAGTGGTATATAGGGAAAAAGAAAGTTACAAAAGACAGCCTTAGAAATCTCAGTAGAATATAGAATTGAGATATTCGTGTGGAAATGAAATGTGGGCTAATGTTTTCAGACAACCAAATTTTACACATGCATGTGGATATATCTCTTAGCTGTTTTTGCTATAACCTTGTATAATTGTCTCTATACCATGATGCATCAGTTTCAAGATGATCAATCTGGCATTTTAAGCTACTTGTAATTCAAATCCATATTGAAGAATTGAGAATGTTGAAATAAAATGATGTCAGTATTTCATAATACAAAACAGTTAATTTTATACATAAGCATATGTAGATTACTGAGTTAATAAGTTGTTGTGCTTTTCTTGGTGCTTACTGAAGGTAGCACAGCAGTGAAAAGAGCACATATCTGGGCTGGAGTGGTGGCTCAGAGGTAGAGTGCTCACCTAGCATGCATGAGGCACTGGGTTCAATCCTCAGCATCACATAAAGTAAAATAAAGATATTGTGCCCACCAATAACTAAAAAATAAAAAAAGAGCATATATCTGGAGTCAGATAGAACTTGACTCCAAATTAGATCCTGTGTTTGCAAGCAACATGATCTTTGGTTGAGTCCTTAAGTGTTCTGGCCTACAGATTCTTAAGGAGTAAAATGAGAATGATAAAACTTATCTCACAAGAGTATTGTGAAGATAAACAGATTAGCAATGCAAATAAATCACCCATTAAATAATGGATTTTCATAATGCATGCCATTGATTCATCTCTGACTTTTTAAAATTTATCTTCTATGCTTTTTTCTGGATTGCTCTCTTCCACTCACCCAAATCTACCTTTCATTCACCCAAGTCCAGGTTTATTTAATTCAAGAAGATAGGTATTAAAAAATATTGCTCTAAATCTCTTGTTTTAAATCTGTTTGGCATTATGTACTTTCTCTCAAAACATCTCAAACACTTCCTATAGCTTCAATTATTGATGACTTTCATAGTGGGGATATGACCCCTTTTTCTGAACATTACACATATTTATCCAAGTATAACATATGAAAGAGACAGTTCAGGTTCAATGTGTATAAAAATGAAATTTTATCCCTCTCCCCTTTCATTTTCTTCTTGTTAAAGATTGTCTCTGCTTTAGAAAACTGCACAACCACTATTTCAGAAAGAAAAATCAGAAATCATCCTTGACTTTTCCTTTGCCCTTTTATGATGTCATCCTCCAATGTGCAGGGCCCTCAAAAGACCCCAGCCATCACCTTGACATTGCCAAGGTCTACATCTTTCCCATTGCCACAGTCACCAGTGCAGCTGCCAACATCTTCCTGGCATTTACATAGTGATCTATGCCAATGTCATGCCCCGCCAGAGCTGCTAACACCATTGGCACCAACACTGCCAATGCCTCATTTTCAGTGTCCCACAGCAGTCACAGAGCAACAGCGCTTCTAACTGGCACTTTTAAGTTTGTTTCAGCCCCTTTGTCCAATGATCTGTGTGTGAGATAATGAGATTTGGTCTATGTAATAATCTGAGGGTCACAAATCATGTTTAGAGTCATCTTTCCCTTCTGTGTTTAATATTTGCCAAAGATCCTTCAAGGAATCTTACCCATCTTGTCCTTCTTTTCCCCAAGGATGAACTTTTATTTTTCTAGGAGGTTTTTTGATCTTCCATGTAAACACACCTCTGGCTATTCTTCACCAGTCTTCCAAATTATGCCTGAACACGTGTGACTGATGGCAAACATAGCTTAGGTTCATGTAATGACCACTGTCACACAAATATTTGTTTGTCAATGAATAGTTGTTGAAAACATAAATGAATGAATGGTCTTTCTTCTCTGTTAGGCTTCCTTTTTCCAAAGTATTGATTGTGTTCCTAACAAATCAAGTTTACTTTTCTAGTGACTTCTAAAGAATCATCCTTAAAGAGAAAGGAGAATATAAATTGCAATTGTTATTTCAATCACACACCATTGAAAATATAATTATTGTTATACTTTTCATTTCTAGAAATATAGTTTTGTTCATCATGTCATAGCCAAATTGTTAAAAGAGAAAAACAAAACACAAGATATTCAGTTCTCCTTAGTTATGGCCCATTATATACCCAATATCTTGTATGTTTTCTGAAATACTGAAATATTTTAAATCTTGAATATATATGTGTGAAGGGAGGAGTTATCTTGATAAAGCTTGTTTCTCACAGCTTAGAATTACTTGGACAAAAAGACCATGTGCTATGGTCTGAATATGCCTCAAAATTCATGTTGAAACTTCACTACCAGTGTTACAGCAGTTAAGAGGCCTTTAGGAGGTAATTAAGTCATGTGAGAAGAGCCCTCTCAGATGAAATTTATAACTTTATAAGAGATGTGAGAGGGCTTTTGCCCTTTCTGGTCTTCCATTCTAACATGTGGGGACACCACATTTAAGGCACCGTCTTAGAAGCACCAGACACTGAACCTGCCAGTACTTCTATCTCAAACACATCAAACTCCAGACTGGGAAAAACAAATTGCTATTATTTCTAAACTGCATTCTCAGTGGTATTTGTGATAACAGCACAAGCAGACCAATACATCATGTCTTCACCTTCTTTACATGTCTGGGAGTGTATTGTAGTGTTCATGTCATCATTATGCTCAGTTAAAGGATATATGATATGATAAATTGAGAGCTATATCATATGATAAATATTATGTGTAAAAGAACTCTAAGGCCAGGAAAAATCTAATCAAGGTAAAAAAATATAGTCATTTCAGACAGAAATCCTATAGATGTTAAAAGACATTTCTCCTTCAATTTCCTTCTTTTTTAAAAAAAATGTATGTAATTCCAACAGTTTGTCCAGATTTCCCAGCAAAATACAGATGAGTTGTATTCACTGAGAATGAATACCTATAACATTATTTAATTAATGCTACTTATTTGAAATGATGAGTGCCTGGAGTTTTTGTTAAATGTGCAGTTTCCCAGAGGCACTGGATACAGGATTCTGGGTTTTACCAGCCTCACATATAATCTGATGCATGCTGAGTTAAAAAAAAAAGGTTTAAAGGAATGAATACTAAGGATATACATTAGATGCCAGCTAAACTCATATATATTCTTGGAAAACTATCATATTTAAATTAGCATTGAAAAAACACAAAACATAAGTCAGAGTTGAAGAATTTTCCTTTAGTGATACTTGCTTTCTTATCTGATTCTGCCCAATGTCACATCTATTCCATTCCCCTTGAATCAAGTTTTTATTTTACATACCAGCTAAAACTTTTTATGACTTTAATAACTTTCTAGAGATAATACTAGTCAAAATGTCAAAATCAACTCTTGGTTAAAACTTCATGATGTGATCCAGATGAGATAAAACTGAGTGTATTTAGGTACATAATAGAAACAAGATAGTTAATAGAAGTGGTTTGTTAATAACCACCACCTTTAATTACTTAGAAATTTCTTTGAGGTAGAATTTAGAGCAGTAGTTTATCTTCCAAAAGAAAGAAAAGGCAGTTCTCACAAACTTAATTGACCCAAACTGCAGTTCAATTCTTCTCAGTATTCTCTCCATTCAGTCCAGCACCCTTTGTCCTAGATTCTGCTTTTGCACTTCCAGTGAGAAGCTTTACATTTCATTTTTTTCTCCCTCTCCCTCCTTTTTGGGATGGAGAACACATACTGACTCACAGAGAGTATATGAATTGCACATCCCAAAAGGAACCAGTCCAGCTAAGCAACTCTTTTCCTTCTTTGTTGGATATCAGTGTAGGTTCTAATGAGCTCAGTCTCCTGGGGAGCATTTTAATGTTTTTTTTCTGCCTCCCCTGATGACCATGTTTATGCTAAGTTTTGATACAGTATACAGGACTTGGGTAGTAATTAGCATTCAAATGGACCCGTGATTTTCCTGTCATTGAATGGGTTGTCTCTTTCTAGCCCAGAAAATGGAATCCAATGAGTTAGAGCTTGTAATAATCAAGGCATATTAATAATTCAAATCCTAAATTAAATATCCAAGATAGTGGGTTCAAAAGTGAAGCATCATCCGTGTCACAGACTGGGTAAGAAACTTAAAGGGAATAAAATAATGAAGAATGCAAATTATCATTAGCAAATACGAGGAGCAACACAAAACATGTGTGATGTATATGATACCAAAGCGACATTGAATGATAGAATGTGTTGCTTTTTGGTTTAAGCCATTTCAACATCTTTAACTATTGTTTATACTGTTTTCAACAGAGTCATTCATAAAACCTAGGCAAGAGAAAAATGAAATAAATATTCATCATATCTAATTAATATGTATTTTAGAGTATTTAAAGGAATCACCTGTAATGTTAAGGAAGAGTTGGAAATTTTTGCAGACAAAGCTTGAGAATCTCAATTGCTGTGTAATCTTCTTAAAGCCCGTTGTAGTGTTTGAAAACATTTAAAATTTAATATGGTAATATTTTTAGACATAGATCCTTCACAAAATCTTGAAATTTGTACCTTCTCTTTGGAGAAATGCACATACATTCCTAACAACTAACAATACTCTGTTTTAATCATTAAATTTAAAAGGTGGAAAAAAAGGTAAGTGGAAAGACTGTGTTTCAAGTCTTTAGTGAATGGTAGTCATATAATTCATACATATATTATAGGTTTAATTATGGTTTTTCTTTATTTCAGAGTGTATGCCTAAACTAAGTGGTTAAAAGAAATGACAATAGAAACAAAGACCTTGACTAAAAATGTAAATAAAGTTAATTTTTCTAAATAAATATCTTTCAAAACATAAAATAATAAAATGACTATTGCTTAGTGAGCAATAACCTACTAGCTTTGCAAAAGATTAAAATAGTCATTATTATTCACATCTGCAAATGAATGGTGAAAGCAGAAGAAATTAAACCATCATAAACTACCCATATTTTATTTAAAGAAGTACTTTTGCTACATTTATGCCCTACACAAATGGCATGAATATATTTTTAGCACAATTAACCAAATACCCTGGATCATACTTTCATTTTCATGGCTTTAGGCTGGTTAATGTAATATTTAATTTGTGCTAATCTTCTCGAGGTTAGTAAAGTGTGAAACATACTGTACATTGGATTTACCTAATTTACAGTAGCACTGAATTAGTGCAAATTTTCAGAAAATGAGGTCTTAGAATTTTCTAATAAAAGAAGAAATGGTAGGAATTTATTATTAGGGTTAAAACTACTAAAATGACAAAGGAGAGACAGTGGCTTAGATAGGCCAATAGAGATTGCAAGTAAGGAGCTCTTAAAATGAGTTAGAAATTACAAAAGGACTCTATAAAGTCATGGTTTCAAATTATTACTTTTAAAACCAGAACTACAGGCTCCAAGATCACAAAAAGTCTATTCTGGTCCAGAAACCACACCTTTTAATTGTGTCTAATCATATAATTGCCTAGGATGAGCATGACCTACATTTGACATTTCTCTTCCATATAGAAACTGTCACAGCTCTCTCTTAACTAGAAAAATATAGACCTTATATTTAGGGGACTCTGAAACCATTTATGTGGCCAATCTTGTTACACACCTGATTCATCTAAAAAAGCATTAGTGGAACATATAAACAACTTTTAAAAGCATAGTAGGAGGTAAGGAAAATGGATGTGGTATACAATTTGTATTCTAAATGTGCAAGGCTATTATATTGAAGAAAATTCTATAAAACACTTATTGGATTAAACTTGAAAAGGAGTAATGATGTAAAAAAAATATATAGGAGAAGAAGCAAATTGCATGCAATAAGGCAGAAAATAAAATTCAGTAAGATTTAGGTTTGTACAAACAGAGTTATCTCAAAGAGGCTGTTCAGTTTGCATTCTTGGAACTCAACAAAGCTACAAAAATGCTGTAAAGATTGAATAATTGATCTTACAAATTTAAAAATACGTGTGTGTGTGCATATATGTGCCTCTATGCCACTTAGTATAATGATATTGAAAGCCATGTTTTGACCATATACTAGCATTTAAAGGAAACACAAAGCTAGTAAAGTGAAATTCATTTAAAATAACTCACAGTAGCCTTATTATTCCAAGAGGACCTCAATATGGTAAGGTAAAAAAACACAAAATTCTTCAAAATCTAAAGTGTATGCAAATATAAGGCACTATAAAATATAATACTTAGCATAGCAAGACAGAAAAGAATTAACGTATTGTAAAAGCGATTTTTTTCTTTTATACAACTATGAATACATACATTTATGAGACAAATAAATACATTATACTTTCTATGTGAAAGTGATGGCATGAAACCACTTTTAATATGAGTACTTTCAGTAATTCATTACAGAAGCTGGTCAACCTGGAAATAAAAAGATGAATGGAAAACAACTTTTCAGAGAGTCATATATAGATTGACTTTACCTATAAGAGAAAAAGAAAAAAAAATAAAACCAAACTTTATTTCCTGATTATAAAAAGAGCTTCAAATTTATTTTGTGATAGCTGTTAAAAAAACACTGCATAATTTGCTGCATTGCAGCCTAATCTGTTCCTAAAGGAAACTGAAGAACACCCTGGAATTTTTAAAGCATCATCAGAAATACAACCAGTAATATACCTTAGAGAACTTTCTAGATTAATCAGTTGACTAGAATAATTTTCTTTAATTTTTTTGGTAAAAGAACAGTCTGTCTCAAGATATTCAATATTTGGCTATTGTTCTGGAACAATCCAGACTCAGTGTATAGGAGCCAGCTTCAAGGTGCCATGAGGACCAAAAGAGAGAAAGACAGATCCAGGATCAGAGAGTGCCTTTTATTGGGGACTTATTGAGAGAAGCATGTTTCTGGACAGCAGCAATATCAGGTGGATAAACATGATTTGTGTCAGAAGACAGGGGCCTATAAAATAGTCAGGACAAAAGTGACTTCATCCAATCCAGAAGGTACCTGGTTTATCTCAAGCTAATATCAAAGAGTCCGGCACATTCCTAGTACCACGTCCTGGTTTTAAATATCCTCATATCACTCTAATGTTTTTGTCTACTTATAGTGCACTTTTGAACTATAGGGGGAAAATCAATCAGTGTACTTTGAGGCAATTATATTTCCAACTCAAGATAGCTACAGATATCCCAAGCTGAATCCATACAGCTATGGCCATACTTTTATTATTACCATAATTATCCCTACATGAGGTGAAATGGTTGACACCTTATATCTTTATATGTATCTGTTTAATTATCATGTAATTCTCTACCTTAACTAGTGGTTTAAATGTTCAAATCACAAATAACAGAATTATAGTGATCAGTTGCTGCTAAACAAAATAATTTACAGGCATTGGATATTCTCAGACATATCTCCAAGTTAAAAAAATAGTTATAACTTTTCTATAGTCATTTAAATTTTATGCATCCGTCAAAGATTATTATTTTGGGATTTCATGCAGGGAAAAAAAGAGTCAAATGTATTCTGACATCCACAGTGAAATTAAATCAGTTCGTGTTCTTTATCTTTTCCTGATTTTCTAAAGTAACAACTGCTACTCTGGCCAAGTGTGCCATATTATTTAATGAAGACCAAAAATCATTGAATCTTTTCTTGGATGCAGAGTGCAGGTCTTTAATGTTAATCCATGTAAGCAATACAGACTAGCCACCTGACCCTTCCCACCTCCCTTTTGTGGTAATACAACATCCCTTATGGGAAAGTGCTGGAACACCATTTATAATCTGGGTCTCATCTGCCTGAATCCAGCCTCATTGGGATAGAATATTCTTCTTTCTTTCAAACCCTTTATCAGAGAGACCAAAATGATTTAAGATGATGAGTGTATTAACAACACAATAGACCCCACACTCCTAAGTATTAAACAGAGTTTGAAGAAGCCAGTATGTATAAGTCAGGTCTTTCATGTGCAAGGAATGCAATAAACTTGTTTACAGTCTTTTAAAAAAAATTTTAAAAAAATTTCCTCTTTTCATTTCAAAATTCTACACTAAGAGAAAAGACTATTCTAAGGAGTGTGTGTGTGTGTGTGTGTGTGTGTGTGTGTGTGAGTGTGTGTGTGACTTTCTCTAATACCAAGAAAATATTGAATATGTTTTTTTCCTTTCAGTTTATCTAGTTCAAGCCAATATCATCTTTCAAATTCAGTATTTCAACTTGTGATGATATAACTTGATTTCAATATTTTCTTATTTTTTAAGAAGTGGCACAAATACAGGTGTACCTGGGTGTGTGAACATACACTATTTTTTACAGTAAAGGCTCTATTATTTTTGTGAAGACAAATGCATTAGGGGTGCAATTATGAACTGTGATCACATCTTTCTTCTTTATTTATTCTGAAGAGAATTTGAGATCATTACTTTTTTTTTTCCTTTCAGTTCTCTTGGGAATGGGGACTCAATTAATTCTTTGTGATTTTAGTATTTTCTTCTCAAAGCAGTTCAGTGATAAGAAATAGACATATTTCCTTTTCTATTTCAATTTTGAGAATTTTCTGGTAACTGAAACTATTTTTAGTTGAAGTTTAGAAGTATTGCAATTATAGATTTCCTTTTGAAGCATGGCTTTGAATGAAGGGAGGGTCATAAAACCCATTTACAGCATTACTTTATGCTCTCTCTTCTGTTTCAAGACTTCCAAAGAATTAATTAAATTTGATAGGATTGCCCCTAAAACCAATTATTCTTTAGTACAGAATGCTGAGTACACATTATTGAGTTTTCAAATAAATTGAAAAAAAATTCAGTCAGGCAACAGCATTATCTTAATTTATAAACATTAATACAAGAAAATATCTGATTTGTTTGAAATGATTACTCTACACTCTATTATGAGTATCATCCCTTTCCGAAAATTTCGATGGATACCAGAATACATCCCCAATCCATAACAGTGAACAATCATGACTAATTTCTCCGATGAATACAGTGTTCTAGCTGAGGTGTTTCTTGAATTTAGAGACATGGCATTTCACCAGATTTATATTGTATTTCAATTTCTCAGTTGATGAAACCCTTTAGCCTGTTTGTCTTTTCAATCTTGCAATATGGAGGGCTGATGGCTTCAGGGACTTTTGCCCTCTAACCTTTAAATCCGTTTTCTTGTCCTTGCAACATGACTGTCCCATTTTCCATAAATACATTTAATTTTTCTTTCCTTCACATATATGCACATACACACACACACAAAATATGAGATTTATAAAAGTTATGGGCAAAAGTTGAAATTACTTTCCTTCACTTACATTGTGAAAGATAGAAGAAAGAAAATAGAGGGAAAAAAATAAAGCAGACTCATTGAAAACAGCAGCTAGGTGTTTTGTGTCCTTATTATGGCAAGACACTGTGATAAAAACCTGTGCTTGTTTAATTTAAAAAATAAGGAGCTAAAGCTCAAGTTGTATGTGAGCAACTTGCCTGGGTCACCCGGGAGAATATATTCTGAGGCTAGGATTTGAATCTAGGATGTCTGGTTCCAAACTTTTCACCATGTTACCACGCTTTGGTTATTTAACAAGCACATGGTACCCCTTTCAGAGCTCAAGGAAAAGAGAAACAGAATACCATGATATCTGTCTTTAAGACCTCCAGTTTCCACGAGTAACAAGAAGTCACCATTCTTGGTTTTGACATTACTTGCAAATAATTTGGCTCAAAATTGTTGTATCAATGAATAATTGAAGAAAATAAAAAATTATTTGTAAGTAAATATCCACTTTAGTGACAGATTCTATTCTCAATACTCAGTAATAACTGATTGAACTTCAAAGCCATTTACATATGCAGGCTTTATCTGTAGGGTTGTATTGTCTTTAATGATATTCAGAGTGGTTCTCCATAACATTGAGATATATTTCTACTTAAATAATAATTGCTTTCTTTTCTTTCTTTCTTTCTTGTAGTGTTGGGGCCCAAACCCAGGGCCTCATGCATGCTAGACAAACACTTTAACACTGATCTAATCCCTGGCCCACACACACTTAATAATGTGCTTATTCTTATTTAACAACCAAAGTACTGGGCAGAGGTCATTCAGAGTAGCAAGGCTATAAGGAGATAAAATCTCAGCGAAGTTCCTGCTTTTTCCAGTCTTCATTTAATATTATGTATTAGCATTATATAATTGCTTGAACATGGTTTTTCTGGTTAATTCTTGCTTTCCTTTTTAGTTTGTTTTTAGTAGTCGAGGAGGGTATTGGGAAATTTCTTACTATATCCATAAACTTTTCTGATGTTGAGAAAACACTAACAAAATTGCCTCACTATACCATTACATTTTCACAGTTCTTTGTCCATACAATACAGCCATAATTCCAATAAATCTAAAAAATCCTGACAATAGAATGGCTGATTTCCACAAATACACTGTTGTCTCCAAAAGAATGGTGGTGGTGGGGGGGCAGGGGGACATAAGAAATATTGCCTGACTTTCATGTTGCTACTTTCTAAAAATTCTCCACAATTTTTACACATAGCAGAATTTTCTGAAATTTTTCATTTTTTCTTGTATGCTTAGCACTTTCCTCTTCGAGCCACCTGAGAATTGCCTCAATGTGCTATGCTATTTCTGCTTGCTAATGAAAATGTCAAAGATCAGGCTTAAAAATGTTAAATAAAACTGAGCCAATCAGTCCCCTACTGTTGTTTATTTTGAGGCTGACTGTATTCAAAGACAGCTTTACTCCCTGTTGTTACTTCTTAGCTAAGATTGTAATTGTCAGTAAACATTATCAAACAGGTTTGGGGATTGTCAATGTGAAATAGATGCTCTTGACTATGATCAAACTCACATTGAAAAGCAGGATTAAGCAAATACCATTAATTCCGACTGCTAAACCAGAGGAGTGCTGAAAAATCATCCAGCACCCAAACACCTAAAGAACACTCTTAAACCTGCTAAAATGTGGTTAAGGATTTATTTTAGAAAGAACATTTCTGTAGAAACTTTCAGAAAAATAACAAAAATTTAGAAAATCAATGTCACAATTATAAAGAATAGGGACTATTCCTTTAAACATTTAATAAAATTTAGGAAATCACAACAGTAGATATAACAATAACCACTGCTAATATATAATGTTTTCTTTCAAATATATTCGTGAATTAAAGATTATGACATATATAAAAGTGTCCCATGAATTCTCACATATTGAAGGCTTGATCCTCAATGTATCAAAAATATTCAGAGGTGGGGCTTTGGGAAACAATTAGATCATGAGGACTCTGAACTCATCAGTGTATTGGACTACTGAGAGCTGAATGGACTATTGGGAGGTGGTGGAAAGTGTAGCAGGTAGGGCAAGGTTGGAGGAAGAAGGGCACGGGGACATGACCTGGAAGGATATTACTTGTGTCTGCCCCTCTTCCTTCTCTCTCTTTGCTTCCCAGCTTCTGTGAGCTAAGACACTTTCCTCTATCACACCCTTATACCATGATAGTTTTCCTTGCTTTAGGCCCAAAGCAATGAAGACAGCTGACCATGGACTGAACCTCTGAAACTCTGAGCCAAAATAAGATTTTCCTCCTCTAAGTGTTTCTGGTCAGGTGTTCTGGTCCCAGTGACAAAAAGCTGACTATCATCCTTTTCTTGTTGAGAACATTCCACTTTTCACTTAAGGAAGTACTACTGTACAGTTTCTTTAGAATTTCTGAGTTGACAACATTACTACTCTTGTGCTTTGGGGCCACCATGAATGGTAAAATGATGGTTACTGAAAACACTGTGATACCTCAACCGTCAATCAGGTCTGAGGTCTCTACCAAGTGACCAATGGGCATGTAGCAGGTATAGTATGGATGGGCTGATAAAGAGATGATCCATGTCCCTGGGAGGATCAGAGCAGGAGGGGGCTTGAGATTCTACCAGGTTACTCAGAAAGCATGCAATTTAAAACTTATGAATCAATTACTTTTGAAAGTTTCCAGTTAACATTTTTAGGCTTCAGTTAACTACAGGTTATTGAAACCATGGAATATGAAACTGCTGATAAGGGAGAAATTGAGCACCAAAGAAAAGAAGAAAAGTGAAGAACAAAAAAGAGGTAATATTTTATGGAGAAAAAGACCCAAGGAGGAAGGAAGGAGCCAGAACCAAAGACCAGGCAGAAGGATTGCTTTTGTTTTGGGGACACTATTTCCACTGATATACACGGAAGGAGAAAAAGATTTTCTTCTGTTATGGTTTGGTTGTGACCTATCCTCCAAAAGTTTATATGTGAGACAATGTAAGAAGGTTTAGAGGAGAAATGATTGGGTTATAAAATCCTTAACCCAATCAGTGAATTAATCTCCTGATTGGTTATTTCCAAAAATAATGGAATGGTGATTAATCTATGTGGTAACTGAAGGTGGGTAGGTGGCTGGAGGAGTTGGGTCACTGTGGGTATGCCTTTGGGGTATGCATTTTGTATCTGGCAGTATCTGCTTCCTGATCAACATTTGATCTGCCTACCTCAGCCAGACTCTTTCACCATGATGCTTAGCCTCACCTGGAATCCCAAGGAATGGATCTGGCTGTCTATAGACTGAGACCTCTAAAACCATGAGCCCCCAAATACACTTTTGCTCATCTAAAATTGTTCTTGTCAGGTATTTTAGTCACAGCAAAAGCTGACTAAAACACTTTCCTTGTTTATAGCCAATCTGTAAATCACACTGGGTAAGGATCTGTGGATTATAATGCTAACTTGATCTAACCATATATTTTAACTCTTTTTTTGTTTATTGGGTTTTCTTGAAAATTTTACCTTGTGCATCCCTGAATATCAGAAAGTTGGAGAGACAGATTACCACTTTATTTTACTAAGGATGTGTATTTATTTTTCACTAACAGCGAACTGAAGCCATTCTGAAATAAGGCATTACCTCACTTTAGATGAAACATTCATAAGAGCAGTATCTTCACACTTTGTTGTACTGATTACAATGATCTACTCCTTATCCAAATTCTTTTCAGGACTGTTTGTGGAACAGAAGTTTCAAGGCACAGTGAAAACTAAGTCCTGAGAAGTTAAGCAATATATTTAGGTGGTGGTCTTGGGAGGCAGACAATTTCATCATTTTGCCCTGGTCTTGTTGGTGGTGAGGGGGTTGATTATATTGAGCTAATTCTTTTTCCTAGCATCATCAACTTACCAACAACAACCTAAGCTAGAACCTTGACCCTTGTTCATTCTTCTATAGGCATAGGTCTGTCAAGAATGCACCTGCAGTTCTGGAATAAAAAGGAATAACTAGCCTCTTGAACTCACACTACCCATGAAACAGTTCTGTCAATAATATATTGAATACCTCACTTTAGAGAAGTGAGGGCCTCTGACTCCTGGTTGTGTTGAGATTTTAGAGCTGAGTCAGATGGCTGATAGAGGTGTTATTGACCCAAAGGCTATAGTGCATGTTATAAGAAGTACCCCAGGAATCAGCCCAAGAAGTAAAATCTTCAGGAAAAGTCAGGCAATCAGCCATGAGAGAACAATCTGAAAAGAATATGGAGTTAGGGAGAATCTAGTTGGATGCAGCATGACAAAAGCCAGAGAAAGTACAAAAGTTCAAAGTCACAGTTTGGGGTATCTAGAGAAATGTCCTTGATTAAAAGAAAGAGCTGAAGAGGTTGTTGGGGGCAGGGAGTTTGTTTTATGTTTGTGTGTGTATAAAACCACCTCAGATTCCAAAGAAAATAGCCAGAATGATGTACCTATTTAGTTTACTGTTTGGCATTATATATAAAAAATACATAGGTAAATAACTGATCTCTCTCTCTCTCTCTCTCTCTCTCTCTCTCTCTCTCTCTCTCTCTCTCTCTCTCTCTGTGTGTGTGTGTGTGTGTGTATGTTGCTGTGAATTAAATACAGCCTCATGCATGCTTTACCACTGAGCCTTGTCCCCAGCCCTTGATATTTCAATTTTCATCTTGATGTGAAGTGTCATGCAAACAGATGTATCAGTAAAACATTTTAAGCAACCAGTTTTTTTCTTGGTCTTAAAATTTCCTAGTGAAATTATTTGTCTTGTGTCATCCAGATGCTAGGATTGCCTTGAGCTTTTTGTAAGACTACCCTTCTCCCTGATGTATGGAATAATATTTAGCCTATTTTTTGGAGAACTCATAAGGTTCTCCTGCATAATATAAGAATCACTTCCAAAAATTAACCCATAAGTCTGGGCTTTAAAAAGATAGGACACAATATAGTTAGACTTGAATAAAAAGTAGAATCAAATATGAAAGTATAACCAGAGCCACAAAGTGCATGAGTCCACAGTTTTGGGGGAAAAAAATCTCTTAGGGTATTCAGGATGAACTTGAATTTATTTGCTTTCTTAATGTGCCTTCAGCCTATGAGACAATCATAGAAAACTGAAGTGTTATGAAGGATCTTGGGTCCTAAACACTCCTTTGTTCCACATTCGTAATATGGGGTCATGAGTCCCCAGGGAAAATAACAGCACACCAGACACCTTGTAAAGCACTCACGAGGTCTGGTTATTACTCCTGTCATGTCTTGTCATCATATCACATCTTAGCTTTTCTTTAGAAAGGGAGTCCAGAATCACAGCAACCCACAGAAACCCTTTGTTCATTTTATCTGTTCAGACTTTCGTGAGCATATACACACACACAAACACACATACAACAAACACAAACACACATACATACACACAAAGAGACAGGGGGTTCAAACCCCAAAGGGGACTATGCCTCTACTGTTTCTATTCATTTCTATTAAGAGTACAAACAAAATTTATCCAAGCATTTCAGGCACACTTCCAATTAAGACTTTGTATACCTTTTTCTGTAATGTACTTGTTTCTTTCTCAACATCTCAAGAGCATTTTTAAATGAAGGTTATTGTGATTAAGCTGTGAGATAGCAACTTTCTTCTATTTCAGACTTATTTATTTTATTCAGAGCTTTTTCTAGGCTATCGTCGAAAATAGCCTCTAACCACCTAAGCTGTTCAATGAAGTGTATCAGAAAGCAATCCTTGAAATAGCTCTCGAAATATGTTCTCTTCCTTCATTTGAACATAGTTGCATGCCAATCAACAGCAAAGCAATTAAAATCCTGCCAGGATCAAAAAATATGCCTTACTACAGCCTTTGCTAATCTATAAAAACATTTCCTCATTGCCTTTTGTTAAGGCTCTGGTGATCTATGCTACAGTAATATCCAAGAATCTACCAGTGTTCTTTATTTTTCTTAATTTGTTTCTAAGTGTATGTCAGCAAATTTTTTGCTGCAAAATGCATGCTGTCAATTTCCAGTTTTTCCTACCTTACATTTCTCTGTTTTATATTTCCCTATCTTTTTCTAAAGTACCTGTCTTAACAATATTACCTCTTTCATCTTGGATGCACATGAATTTCATTTTAATATTTTCACCAAGGCAATACTGTTGGAGGACTTCTCATATGCTTCTAACTATTGTGCATATCAATTTTCTTTATATGCTCTCATTCTGCTAATAAGATAATCCTTTTGTAGATTTTTTGGTATAATCCATTGAATCCTAGTTCACTCTAATACCAGTTTACTTGAGTTAATCAGAAAATACATTGCTATGGGAGGTCGATGGTCCCTTTCTGGATTATTCTGACTTCTCATCAATAATCAAAAGGACCAGCTAAGCAATTCAACATACCATCTTCTGATCCTTTTTCTCCCCACTGGGGCAATTGAGATGGAACTTGCTTACTCAATTCTACACAAGAATTTTAAAGTTTTAGGGTGTTCAGAGCACAGCTCTGTGACAGAATGCCAAGATGCAAGCCAAAAAATTTCCATGAATCCAAAACTGTTGATGAATGCAAAGATATGTGAAGAATTGGTGTAATCAATATGAATAATCCAAGCCAAAATATGTCAGCTGAAAACCAGGCAATTGAGGTAAACCTATGTTTTAGTTTAAATTATATGAATGACTATCTATATTTTCTACTTTACTTCCTGGATAATTCTCTCATAAGTGTTGTTTGGGGGATAGCAATTCAAATTTAAAATTTTGATATATGGTTATAGAATTATACAATCTAAATTAATAATCCAGTAAATGAACTCAATTGTTCTCCTGAAGAAGTAAATGAAGTAAAAATACATTTAAATCATGCTTAACAACAATGTTGATTTTAAAAATATATGGATGTTTGTGAAACATCCTTTGTGAAAGGTTTACACTGAGGTAATTCTTAAAATCATTTTCTAAGTGATAATATATTTAGAATTGGCACATAATTGGGAACTGGACATCTCTCAATGTGAATCCCCAAATTTTCATCAGTTTATGTAGTTTCAGGACAAGTTACTAAATCTATGCTATCCTCTTTCATTATATGCTCTTTAATTAATAAGACAGTTACCTCATATCATCATGCTTATACATAATAAAAAAATACAAACTTCTCAGCACTAAACTTGTCACTTATATGTATGAAATAAATGGTTTTATTCTTTTCTATCAACTTAAGTTGAACAAAGGGAAGAGACATGTGATCAAATTTTAGGTAAATATCTGTCTATATTATTGGGAGAATCACTGACCTAAGTGGAACGGTACCTGGTTAAAAATGCCAGTACATTATCTGAAATGTATATATAAAGTGTTATATTCAATTCATCCTTACTGAGAAATTATAATTTTGCAAGTAGCACATCTATGCTCGATACCTACTATGCTGTTTCTTTCCCTTGCAAGAAAATGAGACTTCCAAAAAGATTCATTTTCACTCTTCCTCATTGAAGTCTAGATGGGTCAAAGACAAAGGGAGAGCCTTTAGAAACTCCTAAAGATGCAGAGGATGCTTACAAGTTGTCTGTCTCATCTTTATTCATCCAGCCTACAGCAATGGCCACTTTCCCCTGATTCCCTAGTAATAAGTCCACATTCTTCTCTCTGTACTGACCACTCTCAGTCACAAAATCTACTCATCTTTGATACCAGATGAGCCACCAGGAGGAGACATTAACACAGAAAACATGGGTGAAGCTACTCCCCAACCAGCAGAGCATGATTCAATGGCCCCACAGGCACAGAAGCTACTCATCTGTGAAACTAGTTGAGCCACCAGGAGGTGACACAATGCATGGGTGATACTGTGTGCAACCAGGTGAAAGGAAATGCTGCTTCAGCTAAGAATTATGTAGGATAAACAGGAGCAAGCTTGCCACCTCATAAATTAGTGTTTGTGATGAAATCTCATCTATTCCTGCTCATGTTCACTCATGTAGGTCCCTCCTCCCAAATACATTTTGGATGAATATAAGAAATCCTTTGCCACATACTGATTCAGAACTTACCATCCTTTCATTAATTTTTGCTTCAAGGAGCAAATTTTTAGAGGAATCATACAGATGTAATTTTATCTTTTTTTTTAATCTTCAACTTATTTTGGTATCATTTTATGTATGACTTGACAAAGGCTCATGCCTGGATGAAGATGATGATGATGATGATGATGATGATGATGATGATGATGATTTTCATTAAAAACTAGCCAATTTAGGCTACTTGTGTTTGTGTATTTTTTTATTGGCTCTTTAACTTGAATTGCCTGTTTTATCTTATCAAGTTCATCCTTACTAATGATCAATATTTAACTTAGAACATTAATTTACCTCAATTTGTGATTTAACATCTTTTAGTTCCCTAGTTTTTATTCAATATCATCTGTTTTATTCTGATGATTAATAAAGGAGAAGAGAAGCTTCTAGGACTCCATCTCCTTTCCTATAGCTTTTCTCATTTTTCTAAGAAAGCAGATTATAATCATCTATTTTGCTAATATATTCCCAACTAATTAGGCCTTATTTAATGGTAGCAGGCTCATTGGATATTAAAAAATCATTTGCAAATCATGGGTCTCTACTCTCCTGTTCCTTGCCTTTTGGAAGCAAGGAAATCTTCCTGGTTTATTTTCTTTTCTTTGTTTTTAATTTTTAATTATTTATTTATTTTCTTTATATATGACAACAGAATGCACTACAATTCTTATTATAGAGAGAGCAAAGTTTTCAACTCTGGTTGTATACACAGTATACTCACATCGATTTGTGTCTTCAGACCTGTACTTTGGATAATACTGATCATCACACTCTACCATCATTAATAACCCCATGCTCCCTCCCTTCCCCTCCAATCCCCCTGCCCTATCTAAAGTTTGTCTATTCCTCCCATTCTCCCACTCCCTATCCCACTATGAATATTTATTTCAATGAAAACATTCGGCATTTGGTTTTTTGAGATTGGTGAACTTCACTTAGAATTATCTTCTCTAACTCCATCATTTACTTGTAAATTCCATGATTTTATTCTCTTTTATTACTGAGTAATATTCCATTGTATATATATGCCAAAATTGGGAATGGGACCACCATTTGACCTAGCTATGCCTCTCTTCAGTCTATACCCAAAGGACTTAAAAACAGCATACTACAGGGACACAGCCACATCAATGTTAATAGTACCACAAGTCACAATAGCTAAATTGTGGAACCAACCTGGATTCCCTGATTCATTTTCTTTCTCAGTGCAGCAAAATTTAAATATTAAGCCAGGTTCTAACTTTTCCTAACAACCCTTGTCACATTATCTGATGGGAGAGTTACTAAGAAGTGACCTGTTCCTGGTCATTGGGCCTTAGCTTCAAAAATCTACCTGCCCTAAACAGACACCAAGAGTATAAGCTCAAGGAAATAAACTAATTAGGAATGTTTTTAAGAAGGGAATCTCATTCTCATTTGTTAAAACCTGGTTTTCTGTCTGAACCTGCATAATTTATCTTATAGGATAGTAAGTTACAAGGATTCTGCATTTGCTAACTACTTAAGACTCAATATTAATCCTGAGCTCACCTAAAACAAGTAACATCCCAGGTGATTTTCACTGTGATTCCATTTAATTGAATGTTGTTCATTTCTTGCATAATTTTACATAATTAATTGCATCTTTTATATTGTGCTTTTTAATTAACTTAATATTTTAAGAATAATATTCAATTTGAAAAGTTCACAAATCAATTAGGTTTACTTTTTTTAAAATAAATGTTTTAAACATTTTAAACATATGAAAATGAAATTAAGATTTGACAATTAAAAAAGAGCTTCATCTTCATATTTCAACAACAGTACAGGAACAATAAGCAGATCAATTTTATCATCCTTAATTCAATAGCTATTTCAAGTGATGGTGGAAAAAGAACAAAATAAAACAAAAGATATAAAAATTGATTTAACAGTGGAACATTGAAAAAATACTGTGAACCAATTATACATATGTTTGTGCACATCGTATCATTAGTCCTGAGAGAGGGATTTTACTATTGACAATCATCAACTTCTACTTTCTTGCTGTGAATGTCCACAAACATTTTTTTGATTCCACTAGTCACATGTTGGCCTTCCTTCACTTTTTCTATTCTTTTCCTTTGAGGATCTTAATCCATACAACTAAATTAAATTGTTACATTTTGAAGAATGATGTGTGATATTAAGAAACATTTCTGAATAACTGCTTAAAATGCAATATGAAGTGTTCTGGTACTAAGAGAATTGGTAAGAAAAAGATATTTCCAAAATAACTTTAATTTAGTATAGAATTGTTAATATATATTTTGTAGGAATTCTAAGGAATTTCTATGTTATGATCTAACCTTCTAACCTTTCTGTCCTTACTAATAAACATGATCTAGGAATATAAGTAAAGAAAACATTTTATTGAATGAATTGGTAAATGAACCTCATGTATTATTTCAGAGTTAACCTAATATAAACAAAAAGAATAGAATCAAACTAAAAATAAAGCATTTTTTTCAAAACATTGCTCTACAAAATAGGGAGGAAAAAAGATGAAAAGTTGCTGCACAATGTTTTAAAGCTCTATTCTATATATACAAAGAAACTAAGAATTTAATATGCTTCAAGAAAAAAAATTGAGCAAAATTTTATTTTTTAAAGAAAGACTTATTTGGCCTTTGAGAACAGATTTAAAAGTTAAGAAAAACTTTCTAAGATTGCAGTGCTATAGAACAAACCAATGTTTAAAGCCATCATAACATCCCAAGAATGCTAAAACACAATATGTGTAAATAGATCACCAGTGACTTAAGCAATATTCATTTTTATATTTATTTAATATCCTATACCACTGGCTTATAAAGTACAAAAAGATGAGGCTTAATATGGATATGAGAATATATACTGTTCAGAAGACAATTAATAGGCTTTTGTTAGCATTGGAAAAAATAGTTTTCATGGAGACATAAAGAAGAAAATGGATATGGGTAGACTAAATTTCAGAAGGAAAGAGCTATCAATTGACCCAAAGAACTCACAAACCAACATTTGTTTTTAATTTAAGATTTTAATTAATAATGCAAGTATAATAATCCAGAAATATATGCTTTTTTATCTTTTAGAGAATTTTGTTTTCTTTCCTCATTTTGTAAATCATTACTGATGTAACCATCAATGTCTTTCAACTGTCTAGGTGAATTTAGGTGGCAATATTATTCTTAAATTTTTCTGTGATGTCAAAATATTCTATTAAAATTAGCAAACTATTCACAATGCTAATATAAATCAAAGAACTTGTATTTTAAAGAATGTCTTGACAGAATAATAAATACCTTAATTATGAATATGTATGAATGACACAAAGTAAATTATCTTGTAAGAAATAGAAATTAAAAAGGTCAATTATATAGCATGAAGCCAGATAATCTAACTGGTTCATAATATAAAAAAATACCATAATTGATATTGTTTTCTATCGGAGAAATTACTGTATCAGAAACTAATAGAATGCCAAAGGAACAAAAGCTCAAATCAATTTGATTTCTTATTTTTGAAAATGGGGGGTCCAATTTAAAATGCATTTATGAGAATTTAAAGAACATTTTCAAATATAAGAATGAATATAAGAATGTAAGGAAAATTTTATGATAAAGCAATTTACAAATTATAGAAAATAATGAGAACCAACTGATATTTAACTGAATCAACAAATACTGCCTCTGAATGATTATCAGCTGAAGTAAACTACAGGTCCTAAAAATGCCACTATGAAAACTAGCCAAACATTATGACCATATTAAAAATTACAGCAATGTAGAAATTATGAACCATAAAATGCTACCTTTGAACCAGGGAATACGACATTTAATTAGACAGAATATAAAAACTTATTGGCTAATGACATACTAACCAAGTTTCCTTTATGCAGAGACTATTCACTTTGGTAACATTAGGACTCTGAATCTGAAATCCAAACAAAACAATAGCCTTCCTTTAAATTCACCCTAGACTTCCTTATAGCTAATACTTCTAAATTTGTTCTTTGCTTTTGAATAAAAGCTCTCAATTGACAATTGAAAATCCATAGGAAGAAATTATTAAGAATTTAGAACATAGTCTAGTATGCTTTTAATGATCATAAAGGACATAGTTTAAGTACTTTTAAAGAGGTGACATAAATTATAAGTTAATTATATAAGATTCACCAAGTTATATAATTGCCACTGTAGGGAAAAAAAAACTATCAATAAGCCTGCTATCTAACTTCATGTACTCTTGATTGAAAGACTCATATGATAGGAGACTAAGATAATCTTCCACTTAGTAAGAATACTGACTTGGATCACTGAAGTGTAAGTATAAAATACCTTGATGTCATATTTAATTTAAAAGTAGACCTACATGATTTTCCAATGGATTGAGTTTGGTACAAAGGTAAAAGAACAGTTAAAGATGACTTTGTGGGTTTTGGTTTTAAGAATTGAAGAAATAGAATCATCATCTTCTAAAACTGGACAAATTTTGGGAGAACTATATCTAAGGGAAAGACTACACAGTCAATTTTTAAAGTAATAATGTTGAGTTACATATTAGACTTCAAATATCTACTGGGCAATTGAATATATAATTCTGGAATCCATCAGAAAAAATGAAGGGTGAAGACAAAAAGCTGAAATTGGACTGGACAACATAAACAATGGAGCTTAAGCAACAGACCATCTAGAGGAAAAAAAAAACTGAGTTTAGGATAAAAGGAAAGAAATTCCATTATTTAGCCTTATTGGGCTACAATTTAAAGAAGTTGGGGAATCAGAAAATAAAATTATGAAGCGGTAGCTTATGGCTAATGAGGTGAGCAGGATGTATAGTAGAGTGCCCCAGATCCCAATGAAGCAAATGTTTAGGGAGAAATGACTATCTCAATTGGTATAAAAAGGGATATTCAAGTCAGTACTGTCCTTGACAATTATGGATTTGTGACATAGCAACGGAAAAGACGTTGGGGTGAAATTTTAAAAATCCTGGAAGAAAGGATTTGAGAATAATGGGTACAGACTACTACTCCATGAAGTCTTGACCTGGGGATCAGCAAAAGGAGATAGTGTATTAAGAGGATTGTATGATTCAGGAAGATGTTTTTTAGGTAAGAATAATTGTGATAGGCTTGTGTATGAAGAAAATTACTGATTAGAAAGAAACTACATGACAATGCAGAAAAAAATGAAAAGTTAGTGAATAAGGTTCATGAAATAGAGTACACCCCAGGGGGTCAGGTATACAAGATGACTTTGCATTTCCTGAGAACATATCCTGGCTTCTTACAGCCTAGTCTCCATAGCAGCTGGAGGGGTTCCTCAAGATGGCAATGAGATTATGAGATTATGATGTATGTCTTAATTATAAAAGAAAAAATTCTCCAGTGACTTTTCATCTTGTTTAAAGTATCCTTCTAACCTCCATATTCCTTTTTCTCCTTAGCACTTACCACTATAGGATTTCTATGTGGTTTTCTGTTTGTTGTTGTTTCTTTGCTGTTTATCTTACCCACTAAAAGACAGTTTCTAAGAGGACATGCAATTCTGTCTATTGTTCACTGATGTATCTCCAGAAGCAAAATTACTGTCTGTCCTCAGATATTTGATACTAATTAAATTTGTTTTAAAAATAAGGAAAACAGTTTAGGATTCAACTCCAACATTGTATTTTCTGACTTTGAAAATTTTGAAGTTACCAAAGCTGAAAAGTCCTAAAACACTGTTAGTGTTTAAATAATGAACTATTGTGTGCATTTTAAAGGATATTCTTTCAGTAAAATTTCACATATAATAAAAATGGAATGCCAAAATGAATCACAAAGCATTACTTTATAAAGCTTTATGAAAACAGGTACATTTCAAACCTTGTAATTGTAAGAAGCCGTGAGCTCTGGAATATACTTTTGCTATAGGACCAAGTACAATTAACATTACAGAATAAAGGAGTCCATAAGGAACATAACCTCTTTGTAAATAACTTGTTTGGAGCATGAAGAATATTCAATACAATGAATATTCAAGGTAAACCATCATTTTTTTCCAAAAATTTCAAGGCTCTGATTTGATTTATTGCTAGGAAGAGTAAAGCAACTCAGGAATTCTGCAAACAGTTTGGATAAATTTGGTTGTCAATCTCTACTATGTTTTTCAAACACGTGGTTAAACAGATTCCTCTTAGTTAATATTACTAATGTAAAAAATAGCTACTGTTGATGTTTATTTTGCAGATATTGTCCTGTGGTCTTTAAACAAAATTAATTTAATTTTCAACAGACCTATCAGTACTGTTGTACTGTTTATTATACTTATCTACGGTAGAAGGGACTCAAAGGAATTAGATAGAAGCATAAGCTATCACACTTTTGATTTGTGACAGGTCTGGGATTCAAGCCAACGAAGAGTACTGTCTAATCTATGTCCTCAACACCCTTACTCAACTACTGCCTTGGGTTTCCTGGATCAGCAACATAAACTTGGTGTTCTAGAATCACATTATAAGGCAAAGATGTTCACGGAAAATGTCTGTTTTGTAAGAGCTGATGAAGAAGCCACTTTAAGTGAAAAGACAGTTTATAAGAAGTTAGTATCATCAATTTATGCAGCCAATAAAATAGCAGTTGCACTTCAAAAGATTTTTATACACCTAGGCTAACATGATTTACTATATCCCTCAGCTGATTATTCTCTGATGTTAAAATACAAAGTTATTTCTTAAATTCTTAAAATTTAATAAACATTTTTTAAAAGCAAAAATGAAGAATGCAGCAGCAAGTAACCTTGAAATAAATGTCTGGAAACCCAATTTTTTATCTCGCTTCTTAGCCTAACTGATTGCATTTCTTAATATATGTGAGCCTGCTTCTTTCTGAGGAACTAAATGAGGAACTAAATCATGTTTGCCTATACTTTGCTGTGGATCTTTATAATCTCAAAATTAGATTTTTCTTCAATCCATTCTGCTTAACTGTAAAAATTTTCAACAGATGTACAAAGATTTATTACTCTTAGTTGTATTTTCAACGTAAAGCTTATTTATAAAAATATTTTATTTTTAATAGTTCATACAGCTGAAGTTTACTTATTTAAAATAACGAAAATTTTAAAACAATTTTGAGTTTCCATATGCAGTAGCCATTTTAGGGTATAAATTTGTATAAAACTATGCAGTTGATCAAAAGACTTTGGATGCTGATTCATCATTTCTCTGCTAGTCTCAAGGAATAATATCAACAATCTCTAAATTAGAGTGATTTATTAATATGTCATTGTATTTATTGTGTGATATGATAAATATAATATGATCTATCATGGCATCCTGTGAATATTGCAATGGATTATTAGAGCAATAAAATCCAGTGGCAGAAATATAATGGGATCATGTCACATTTGTACAAAAGGGATATGACAAATTATGCATTCTATAAAGGCTGTTATAATCGTAGAAGGATTTAAAGTGAGATTCTTGGAGCACAAAGCCAAACAACCTTAAATCGTGTTTAGGGTTCAACTAAGAACACTAAGTAACATCACTTTTGGAGAGCACAAAATAAGACCGGAGTACAGAATGATTACCATCTGAGCTGTCATGTGATGGACATGTTTTGATTATGTAGACTATCCCTTGAACATTAAGCCTAACATATTTTAGAGAAAATTTGTAGTAATCCCTTAACTGAATCAACATGTCCAAGTAAAACCACAAAATGCATCAGATACAGAGACATGCATGTATAAATGAAAAAATTAGTATGTATATAAAAATTTGCATTCGGCTATATTTGTATGTGTTTCAAAGTTTACTTTGTGAATAATTTTTCATTCATATGCTAATATTATGATAAATATACCCCTTTGATAGAAAGGTTATTATGAAGAGAATTTTTATTCCTTAAGAAGATGCTCTTTGGGTTTTACATGCTTTTGTATGTAAAATTAGCTAAAGATTTTGTTTTTGAAGCAGAAAATATGGAGAAATTAGTGGCTAATAATCTTTCTTTGGTTTGAAACAAAATATGCTATCATTTGAAAGAATTTTTACATAAATTTTATCGTTTTGAAAGTGATAAAAATGATACTTTATTGCATTAAGTTTTAAAAAAAGTAACTTTGTATTCATCTCCCCTGACATTATAGATTGTCCTTATGTTGTTAATTATTCCTGAGACCAAACATTTATGACTGTTTTAAAATTAAACAAAAAAGCATATTCTTGTTTCTAAGATGAGCAAACATGGTGATCTATTCAAGAATTGTATGATGCCTATCTAGTTAACTTTGACAAAAGAAAAATAGCTTATTGTGCTGGCTACCAGCATATGAATGACATCTTCACTAGGCAACATTTTTTCTTTGTTGGTTTGTTATAATAATTTCCCATTCTATTATGTTTTATAATAACTTTTGCTTCATTTCTTTCCTGAAATTGTTTCAATTTATCTATCTACTCTTCATAAAGGAACTCAAAAAATAACATAGGGAATTTAAAACTATTGATGAATAAATAGAGTTTTGGCACATTCTGTGATAAAGACATAGGAATGAAGAATATCACCAATAAAAAATATTTTTTAATCACATTTTTACCTTATGATGCCTTGTTATACATGACAGGGAAATTTAGGTATCAATAAGAACACATTCTTTAAAACAATGTAACTCTATTCTAATTTTACATTGTATGTATTCTTTCAGGCCAGAAAATTATATTTTGCATAAAAATAAAAATCTGTTTAATACTAAAGCATGTATCTTTGTTTGCAATATAATAAAAGTAATGGGTAGGAAAACTTTCTTATTATTTTTTAAAAATGATTGCTATAGAATAAGTTAGGACTCAATTAAATTTCAAATTTTCAATCATTTGCCTTTAATTTGGTCATTGAAGAAGAAAAATGTAATTCTCTAATTCTCTAAGCACCATTCAGCAGCCTGGCTTAGAGTATGAGGGACCTGTGTTCTCCTGGAATTGTTTATTGTTTTACAGTTCAGACTGTGGAACAAGAGACCCTTGGTAGCCAGGCTTTCTGTGTGAAGTTCTTAGCCCCTTATAAACTTTGTAATCTCATCATGTGTATTAATTTTCTTCTGCTAACAGATTAACACAAAATTAAATCTTGACACAATGCAAATGTATTATTATGTATTGTTATGGTAGAAGGCTCAGCAATTTGAGTAATCCTTTGCTGTGTATCACATGGCTAAAGTAAAATGTCACCCAGTCAGTTGTTCTCATCTTGAGCTTGGGGTTCTTTCCTGGGGATAAGAGAAGAATCCAGCTTCAAGCAGTTGAAGGACTAAAGTTGCTTTCCTTTGTTGGCTCTTGCCAGGGATTGTTCTCAACTCTAACAGGCAATTTCAGAACCTAGCCCTATGGCCTCTCAAAATATGCCATCTTACTTCTCCAAACGTGGGTGTCATTTTCTTATTTTTTTTTTAATTTTTTTTACTTGTTCTTTTTAGTTGAATAAATTTTGACATAGATACATGGAGTTCCCATTTTTGTGGTTGTAACATGATGTGAAATTACACGGATTGTGTTTAAAAATATGAACATAGGAAAGTTATGTCCATTCATTCTACTGTGTTTCCCATTCTCACTTAACCTCCTTTCCCTCTACTCTGCACTGTCCAATCTGCTGAACCTCCCCTTCTCTTCTCTTCCCTGCCCCACCAACTCTTGTGAGTCAGCATCTGCATATCAGAGAGAATATTTGGTCTTTGGTTTTGGGGGATTGGCTTATTTGACTTAACAAGATATTCTCCAGCTCCATCCATTTACCAGTAAATGCCATAATTTTATTCTTTTTCTATGGCTGAAGAATATTCCATTATGTACATATACCACATTTTCTTTATCCATTTATCCATTGAAGGACACCTAGGTTGGTGCCATTGATTAGCTATTATGAATCAAGCAGCTATAAACATTGATATGCCTGCATCACTATAGTATGCTAATAAACATACATTGAAGAAAAAGATAGCCTCTTCGAAAAATGGTTTTGGGAAAAATGGAAATCCATATTTAACAAAATAAAATTAGGCTCCTATCTCTTACTCTGCCACAAAACTGAACTCAAATGGACCAAGGAACTAGGCATTAGACCAGAAACCCTGCATCTACTAGAAGTAAAAGTAGGCCCAACTCTCCACCATGTCAACTTAGGAACCAAATTCCTCAAGACTCCTAAACCACAAGAAGTAAAATAAAGAAATAATAAATTGGATGGTATCAAACTATCAAGCTTCTTCACAGCAAAAGAAACTATCAAGAATGTGAAAAGAGAACCTACAATATGGCGAAAAATCTTTGTCATCTAGCATTCATCAGATAAAGCATTCATCTCCAGGACATATAAAGAATTAAAAAAAAAAACAACAAAAAAACAAATAACTCAATAAATTGGCAAAGGAACAGAACTGATATTTCACAGAAGAAAAAAATACACATGCTAATTAGATGACCTCAAAATAAATACATAACTTTGGATAATTCTTGGGGATCCCAGTGAAATCACAATGGTGCTTAAAAGCTTAATAAAAATCTGAAGAAGAATTAGAGTCAGATGAAGATGTGACCACAGAAAGAAGGCATAAAGGCATCCAATGTTGCTCTGATGACAGGGAACCACATGGAAATGAATGCAGGTGGCCTTTTCTAGTTAGAGAAGAAAAGGAAATGGACTAAAGCCTCCAAAAAGGAATCCTGATACCTTGACTTCACCCTGTGAATGTCTCATCTACAGAATTAAAAAATACAATTATGTACTTTATAGCCACCAAAACATTTGTGATAATTTGTTACAGCATCTATAAAGAACTTACACAATTCTTAAGTGTGATTTTACAGAAGAAAGTTTCTAGTGCCTCAGACTGCATATCAAAAATCACTGGCAAATAGATTTGCTTAGATAAAACATACATTTACACATATTTGACCAGCGCTCATCTCTACTCCTAAATCATTGGGTAAAATAACGCTGATTCAAATACGCTGATTCAAATGTGGAAAACATAGAAAATCAACGCATTCCATACCTGTGTCCACTTTCAATCACAAAGGCAACAATGAATAGACTTATTTTAAAGTCAATAATCCTTTTTACAAAAAAAAAAAAAAACTACTCTGAACAATGAAGTTATACTGAAAGAATTAGAGAATCAAAACAACTTGAGTTTGCATAAATGCAATATATTCCCTAATTTGACCATGAGATGAAGGATACAGATGATAAAAAGCACAAATTTCACCACAATTTGTGCAGTACAATAATTTCAATTTCTACAATTGGTTTATTATATGTATCAATTATGGCAAAATTTTAAAAGTTTGACATGAAATTAACTTGGTGAAGGTTTATACACATGAATTCACTCTGATATTCATTTTTCACAATCTTTATAAAAGAAAATAGCATGAATTAACATGGTCTAATATGGGTGCTTTCAAACAATGCTAGGGAAAATAAAAACCTCAAATCTAGTGGAGTTTTGCAATACTCTTTTTGTAGATGGACGCAACACAATGCCTTTACTTTTATGTGGTGCTGAGAATCGAACCCGGGTCCCACCCATGCTAGGGGAGCACTCTACCACTTAGCCA